>NC_062533.1:0-222500 GCF_022655615.1 Tachysurus fulvidraco
CCAAGAAGGCCAAAAAGCCGGCGACCCCTAAGAAAGCCGCCCGTGACAACAAGAAGACCCGTATCATTCCCCGTCACCTGCAGCTCGCTGTGCGTAACGACGAGGAGCTGAACAAACTGCTCGGAGGAGTGACCATCGCTCAGGGAGGTGTACTGCCCAACATTCAGGCCGTGCTGCTGCCCAAGAAGACCGAGAAAGCCGTCAAGACCAAGTAAACTCGCTCAGCGCTGCGTTTCTCACCACCCAAAAAGGCTCTTTTAAGAGCCACCCATTTTTACTGAAAAAGTGCAATTTCATCCTACTTTTTATTAATACTGGGAGTGTCAACTTATAAAGACAATTTCCCAAATAAGTGTTAAAATCTAACACTAATAATAACAGAAACTGGTCTTGTTTAAAGATGGATGAAAGACAACAACAATAATAATAATAAATAATGAAGCCTGCTGTCTAAATGACACAAAGAGACAGTAGGTTGCTGACAGAAAACAAAAGCGCTGTGCTACTGAGAGCGCCAGTAAAATGGGGGCGGGCGGTTTGGGTATCAAACGGTGTCCGTGACAGAGAACGGTCCAATAATCATCAGGTGACGTAACACGCTCTATCCAATGTCAGACGTGTGCTTTCAATCCGCCCAATGAGAACAGGGCGGCGTTAGGGCTTAAATAGACAGCGTTCGCCAGCGCCGTTTATTGTGTGTTTTTCCTCCGTGAAGTTCATAGCTCGACGCTATGGCAAGAACCAAGCAGACCGCCCGTAAGTCCACTGGTGGCAAAGCACCCAGGAAGCAGCTCGCCACTAAGGCTGCTCGCAAGAGCGCCCCAGATACCGGCGGCGTGAAGAAGCCTCACCGTTACAGGCCCGGCACCGTGGCTCTGAGGGAGATCCGCCGTTATCAGAAGTCTACTGAGCTGCTTATCCGCAAGCTGCCCTTCCAGCGCCTGGTCAGAGAAATCGCTCAGGATTTCAAGACCGACCTGCGTTTCCAGAGTTCGGCCGTCATGGCCTTGCAGGAGGCTAGCGAGGCATACCTGGTCGGTCTGTTCGAGGACACCAACCTGTGCGCCATTCACGCCAAGAGAGTGACCATCATGCCTAAGGACATCCAGCTGGCCCGCCGTATTCGCGGAGAGCGCGCTTAAACCTCAATTCTGTCTAATGTACACAAAGGCTCTTTTAAGAGCCACCACATTCTCTCTGGTTAATGAGCACTTCTTCATATCTGTGTATGTGTGTGTGTATGTATGTGTGTGTGTGTGTGTATATATATTATATATATATATATAATCTCACATGTATGTAAATGTGAATCTGCTTTAGAGAAATGATTTACAGACACAGTACAGAGAGTTTGTGTTAGGAATATTGTGTTCAGGGATAAGAAAAGTAATTGAAAATAAATAAATACACACTTATTTGTATAGTGCTTTTAGCAATGGATGTTGTTTCAAAGCAGCTTTACAGAACATGAACACAACATGGTTATAAAGAGATTAATATAAAACACAAACTCAAGGTTAATATTAGACTTATATTTAAATGTGTTTGTATTTATTTCAAATGAACAAGCCTGAGGTGACTGAAGTGATTGTGGTATGGAAAAATGGAGAAACCTTGAGAGGAACCGGACTTAAGGGGGAACCTCATCCTCATGTGGGTGACACTGGAAGGTGCGATTAGAAATATACAGTCTGACGATGTTGTATTGATGATGAGGTTGTTGTCCTCAAAAACCACATGTAGTCGTCATCTCCTCTTAGTATATTTGAATATTTAATGAAGCAGAGTCCAACTGAAGCTGGGAAAATAAGATTATTGCCTTACTGAGTAAACAGAAGGCTGAATTATTATTATTATTATTATTATTATTATTATTATTATTATTATTATTATTATCTAATTTGTAATTACATATTAAAATATAGTAGAATGGACAAAAAAATGTGTTTTTTCTTTGTTTTGTGTTTAAACAGAAAGAGAGCAAAATTCAACAGTGTTTATTATAACACTGTTTATTACCGCAGGTACAGAGCTGTAGAATTACGATGCTCCTACAATTTGCTCCTTTAAGTAGTAGTAATGTTGCTGCTGGTAGTAGTAGTGGTGGTGGTGGTATTGGTAGTAAATTTTATTTAAAAAAACTCACAGATTCAGGTTACTATTATTATTAGTAGTTTGTTTGTTTTTTAACCCAGTTACATTTGTACATTTTAGAATATTGCTTCTACTGCTACTTCTAACAAAAACAACAAGAAGAAAACTAATATAAAAGCAATAAATGACATAATTAAACCTTCACTGTTATGAATACGATTTGATGTTGTTAGCCAAATTTAAAAATTGCAACAATACATTTAGTTCTTGACTGATAATCTTTAGAAGTAGAGTACAATTTTCATATACAGTTAGGACCATATATATTTGGACACAGGCACAATTTTAGATTTTTTTAGGTATTTACCAAAACATATCCAAGCTATAGTTGTATGTTTATAGTGGGCTGAAAGTCTCTCAGCTTTAATTTGAGGGTATTTAAATCCAAATTGGAGGAAGGGTTTAGGAATTACAGCTCTTGAGAGTAGCCACAACCCCTTTTTTTCAAGGGACCAAAAGTAATTGGACAGAATCAAAAGCTGTTTCATGTACCGGTGTAGGCTATTCCTTCATAATTACTTCATCAATTAAGCAGGTAACAGGTCTGGAGTTGATCCTAAGTGTGGTATTTGCACTTGGAATCTGTTGCTGTGAACCTACATCATGCCTTCAAAGGAGCTCTCCATGCAAGTCAAACAGGCCATCATTAGGCTTCATAAACAAACCAAATCTATCAGAGAGATAGCAGGAACATCAGAAGTGGCCAGATCAACAGTTTGGTAGATACTGATAAAAAATAGAATGCAATGGTGAGCTCAGCAACATAAAAAGGCCTGGCCATCCACGGAAGACAACAGTAGTAGATGATAGCAAACCATTCATAAGCCTCAAGAATAGAAAGGCCAGAGTAGAAAAAAAAACAGCTATATATATATATATATATATATATAAAAAGCCCGACCGGTTCTGGAAAAGCATACTTTGGAACCAAACAGATGCCAAAATGTTTAACCCCTTTATGCCTCGCCCCCCCTTTTGCAGGTTTTTCGCCTACATGACCTACCCAACAAAAAGTGGTACAGCTCCCACATACTTTGACACACAGGGGTGAGCCTCATTTGAAAGAAGCGATTCTCTAGTTTCAGAAACTAGTTTCAGATTGATTCTAGGACTTACTGGCACAAAGTTACAGGGGTTTGAATGCAGATTTTCATTTCCGCCTGGGTTGTTTACCTGATAAACTGATTAATCTTATTTTTCTGGAACATGTTAGGGACAAAATAACAACTGAGAGTCAGAGCCACATGTCTTGGCTTTCACCAAAAAAATTTCAAGTCAAAAGACCCAAAAATGGATTTTATATGAATATTTTTCTACGGCCATGGTCGTCGGGTGCAGCGTTTTTGTGTACTTGTTTACTATATAACTTTGAAATAAAAGGCTGCAGGCTCAGTCTGACAAGCCATAAATAAGCCTAGACTCTCTCTCTATCACTCTGGTGTGAAAACAGGCCTGTAACTTGACACCCTGAGCTGTGAGAGGGACAAAAGGTCAGGGATTACGCAAGAATTCTTCTGCGCATCCAGTTCACGCAGACACAGGCAAAGAACATACGGCATGTCATATACCGTTGGAATCGTCTGCTTATTGGCTAAACGGCTGTATAGGTCCCGGCCCATTTCATTGCTATTGGAAGGAGTAATTGTCAGTCAAATGCGGGTTCCCAAAAATTAGGTCATGCCACCATTGGCTTCCCAGCCGTCTATCTCTGCCATACAAGCACCGATTGGCTCAAATGAGGGCTTATTTGATTCGTTAGGACCTGGGCTATAAATATGACGTAGAATTTTTGAATATCCCAATTAGGAGTTAGAGCGGCAAAACGAGATGATGGCGCACTTCTGTTTCCAGTTTTCAGAACACTAACGGAATATTTGCGGCGCGACCAGAGCGTTTTGGATTAAAAGGCTTACAGATTTCAATTCCTTGGACCTGTGTGGATTTTTGTGGATTATTTGTGTTGGAATATATTACCCCAGTGAAGAAAGAGACGCGTCTAAAGGTAAGGGAAAAACCGGTCTAGCGCCACCTAGGTCAGTTTTGTCCGAAATTTTTTTCTAATTGTATGAAGGCTGTGAATCATATTGTGCTTTGTGTGTGGGCTTAAAAATTATTGAGAGTATAAACTTTACTAGGTAAATAGGTTTTTTCGTGTTTTTGGAGGATTTGATGCTTTAAAGATGAAATGAAGCTTGTTTCTGGGTCATCCCATAGTGGTCACTGCTACTTCCGTGCCGTGCACAGCACGGCGACCCATAACAGGTTTTAATACTGAATATAATTTCTCTACACATCATGTCAATATTTATTAAGAAGTGGATGGTAGCAGGAATAACAAGAGTACAGGACATTTCATATGTATTTAAAAAGGAGTTTCTACCAGAACAGTTTGTTATGGATGCAATGCAAGACATAAAAGAGGAATATGATCAGAAAGAACTGAGGGACAAATATAAAATAATCAAAGATTCCAAACCAAAGAAGTGGATAATGACAATAGATAACACGGAAGCAGAAAAAGAACAGAAATATGAAAGAGAAGTGTGTGGAAGTGAAACTGGAGAGATTTGAATATTTTATAAGGCATAAAGCAGTATTTAATGACGTAATCTTAACCAAGATAGAAATGGAACAAATTCCAATGTGTAAAGTGTGTCAGGAAAGAGATTAAGAAGTTTCACATCTGTTTCTTACATTGTAAAGATTTGGGATTGTTTTTTAAACAATGTAAAATTTTAATCAAAAATGTGAGTGGGGATTGGAATGAAAATGATTTGGAATGGAATAGAATAGAAATTTGAGTATGACGTTAATGAAAAGTGCAATATGGGAAAGAAGAATTGTAGCCAAAAAAAACAATCTTTTTTTTTTTTTAATAAAACAGAATCATATATAAAAAAGTTGTATGTACATTTTAACAGTAAAAGAAGGAAAGCATTTATGATGTTTTTACACCAAGTGTTTATGTTTTAAAA
Organism: Tachysurus fulvidraco; assembly: GCF_022655615.1. Lineage (NCBI taxonomy): Eukaryota > Metazoa > Chordata > Actinopteri > Siluriformes > Bagridae > Tachysurus > Tachysurus fulvidraco. The sequence continues at coordinate 5,130 of NC_062533.1, forward strand.
CAGTTAGTGTGGAATCTTTTGGGGGACTAATGAATGTGTAAATGTAAATACAACTATTTATGTGTTTGATGTAGGAAATAAGTAAGTAAGTAAGTAAACAAATAAATAAGAGCGAACGGCAGTTCTCGTCTGATCTGGAAAGCTAAGCAGATTCGGGACTGGTTAGTAGTTTAACACCATATTAATATTCAGATATTCAAATGTTTTGATAGATTTAAACAGTTTAAAATGACTGTACAAGTTACCTGATTAAACTTTCTAAAACCTCCTGCCCCTGTCCACCACCCACATCTATTAAAAATGCTCCTGTATAATTGTTCAATCTGACTTCAGCAGGCTAACTACCTTTATAGTCACTATGATGTTGTGTAAATGAAATGATTAGTGAAGTTCTCTAGGTAGACAACATACATCTGTCACCAAGCCCTTTATCACCAGATCTGACTAATCACTAGTCTAAGTAGGATTTAGTGTAAATCCAGTAGTCAGGGTTGTGAAAAGTGACTTTTTAATGGACTTGAATATTATATTGTGGAAATAAACTAAATTCTCGTTATCTAAGCTCATCAACTCCTTTCAGGATTTTAGTATGGAATTTAAACTGACAGCTATGGTCGCTAGCAGGTTAGCTCAAATTAGGCTAAGGATTATATTTACATTTAATTCTTCTTCTTCTTCTTCTTCTTCTTCTTCTTAATAATAATAATACTAATATTTTGTTTGCATTTTTAACACCTACACTTCAATAGACTTATTTACTTCAGTTACACATAATACATTAATAATACACTTAATTATATTCTGCATTAGTTACATTATTTTTAGTCTATTGGTTTATTTATTTTATTAAAACTTTGAATAAATATATTTTATTATAATAATAAAGATAATTTGGTTGGGCTTTTTTTAATTATATTGATTAGTTTATAAAACATTATGTAAAGGTGAAAAATGTTCTGTAGATACACAGTTTTGTTGATTTTGATGAGTTTGAACAATAGAAGAATTCATGAAGTTTGAAAGCTGAGTTTATTTAATGCTTTTCCATAATACAAAGCAGTGAAAGGTGATTCAGTCACATAGACTGTTGTTGTTCTAACTGTGTGAAGAGGTTTGTAAATGTGAACACAGTAATCATAAATACATCTCACTAACTGTAAAAGAAATTGTACATAAGAAAATACAACAATCCTTTTCTGCCATCTGCTGGTAAAACCACGTTAAGACATGAAGCAATGTGTCTAATCTGTTAAACTCATATTCTTCTGTAACTGAACATTTCTCCTCCTTTTATAGTGAAGTGTCACGTTTACATACTTCCAGGTTACAACATTCACGTGTCATTGTACAAAACGTGACATTTTCACTTTGTAATCTTCAAAATCTTTACTAAGAGCAAACTTAAAGATATGTTAGTCCACCCAAATTACCATATTTTCCCACCTCAGACACAAAATCCTTATTCATATTATTCTTTTTATTCAGGAAAGGGAGCTTTTTTGTACCACTCTGTTACAGACAATATGTTCACCATTAAGGTAGAAAAAGAAGACATATATTTTTATAATCTAATGTTTTCCTTTATTCTAAAATGTCTATGGAAGCTTCTTTCTGCCTCGTTTAAAATAATAATAATAATAATAATAATAATAATAGTAATAATAAATGATAATTCTGACTTTATATCTCAGAATTATGACTTTTTTTCTCTGCAATTCTTGTGATTCTATTCTATTGCTTCATAATATAATGCACCATATATTTTATCATTCTGACGTCATTTCTTCCACTTACTGATTTTTGATCTTGACTTTCAATCTTTCGATTTTAGATCTTGCTGTATGGTCATGGATAACATTATAGAGTATTATTTTCATTGTGCTTTCACAAATAGAGAGATCCTGATTTTACTGGTGGAGGCACACTACATAGCCAGAAGCCAATGCATATAGATTTGGATGGATCATTTTGAACAACTTAAAGATGATGAACACTTTGTTGACCGCTTTATTGACCAATGTCTCATTCAGTTTTGCTTCCAGCATTTTATTCAGGTGCGTAACACATTTAGTATAATGTCAGAGAATCATTTGTGACCCACCTGTGAAACCCTGGCTAAAGTCATGTGATCTGTTTTAGAGCTTCAATGAATTCATGACCATAAAAATGACAAATGTGCAATTTTGTGATTATTGCTGTAAATAGAATAAAAACTAAACTATCAGTATATAATATTCAAACTTTTATAACATGAAAAATACTGAAATTAGTGATTTTATAGACACTACACTTTATAGTTCTGCACAAATATACCTGAACTTGGCTTGTATACATTGACTTTATTCGTCTCTGTATTCATTTTAGACACGAACACCTGAAGATTCTTATATCATTCGTTTCAGGAACCTATTTCCTGTCATATGAAAATGTAAACAGACCATAATATTAAATCACAATAACAACAATAGGGTCAGTGAAAGCAAGGCAGATATTGTGACTTCTTAATTCAGACCAGATTTTTTTTTGTGTGTCATCACCAACATTTAAACACATTTTAAAACTCTTTAGTGTCGAAAAAATCTATTGTTTACAGAGCCCTAAAAAACCTAAATGGCCAAAAAATGACCTTAGCTTGGTTTTCTCAGGCAGGCTCACGCTTTAGATTACATATTATCTTATTAAATTAATGTACATCGTAAATTAATAATTTAACCTTTTAAAATATTCAGTATACGTGGCATTTGTATACATAAGATAATAGGAATTTTCCTTATTTCTTTCAATTATGAAGGAGGTTCTTGTTGAAACAGTAAAGTTCTTATTATGAGTTGTCATATAATATATAATATAAAACTCTTCTCTTCTTGTTTTAAATTCTCACTGAGAACATATTAATATAAGATTAAAAAACAATATATTGGAATATATTTAATTATAAGTGTGTTATTTATTTTGCTCCTTCTTTTGAATAAAGAACTGAAATAACAAAACTCAAAAAGCTTTGAATAACAAAGAATAAAAACATTTAAAAATCGTTCGTTAGGGATTAAAGTGTCTCCACAAATTAAATATAGTAATACCAACAAATGTTGACTTCCCGTGCTCCATGAGGGAAGCAGCATATAAATCATACAGAATGATGGTTTTTGAAAGATATTATATATATATATAAAATCCATTTGTCTCATTTAAGAAGTATTTAAGTTTAAGTTTGTATGTTTTTTTAGTAAAGCGGTAATGTGAAGAGATATTACCCAGCATCAGCGTTGCTATGCAACCTTTAAAGCAACTATGTTCACGAATGTAAATGTAGTTCCTGCACTTTCCAAAAATAAATCTCACAATGTTTTCGACTACATTTTATATACCTTACAGTGTTTATCGAAATTAGTACTGTATAAGTGCATGTGTTCCAGATCATCATGTTTTTGCCACCGTAATTAGGATTATGTTTAGGGGTAAATAAAAAGCTTCCACTTCTACACGACGAATCTGCTGATCACTGGGGATCAGAATGTTTGCATACGTGAGGTGCCTGGATGACGGCTGCACGGCTGTTGTATAAACTAGCGAAATTAAGGACTTTAACTACGACATGTTTGACCAAACTCAGGTTTATTGGGTAGCTATGATGGAAGCAAGACTTTTTCAGGGCACAAATACTAATGCTTAAAGGTATGTAATTTAAGCAGTAGCTGTTTTATCGTAACTCGTTCACTGCACAATATAAACAAATGAGTGATATATAGTTTTGTTTCTTATTTTTTTCTATAATTTTTCAGAGAATAAAGCAGACATAGAGCAGGAGTTGTCTAAAGGCAAACGACTCCGGGGAGCACCTCTTAAAAAAACATGGTCATCGTCACCACATACTACTTGTTACTCGCTAAAAGACAAGCTAAGACTGAAAATGTGTGTTGTAAAGGTTATATTGTGTAACGTTGTTTGTGCACATGTGTAAATTACAGTGTGATGGCAAATGTCATTGTCCAATAAATATTTTAAACTTTTTTAAATTCAACGTATGTTTTTCTAGTTACTTTTAATTGAATTAAATTGGCTTGTTTTAAACAAGGGCAGTGAGTTTGAAAATTACTAATAAAAAAATAAGTTGGATTAAATAACATTAAAATCAGTGAAATTAACCAGATAAAAACATGTAACATTTACAAGGGGTCAGAATTTTTTTTTTCAGTGTAAAAGCAAAGTAAAAAAAAAAAAACGCTCATAGATCAAACTGATCTTTCGCATCAACGACATGTCCTGCATTTTAACGTCATTTTTATTGTTTATTTATGAAAGTAAAAATTATACTTTTAGTTTTAGGGTGGCTGAGATCACAGACATGGGGGCTGGAAACACCCTAAAAAAGGTCTAGAACCGCCCCTGCCAAACACAACACTCCCATTGTTTCTTTGTTTTTTTTTTTTTTTATTGTCGGAAGGGGTGTCCCCGTATGGGGGTGGGGGGCTGGGGTTTGAAGCTGTAGAAGGTCACGCCTGCCAGTCTTCAAAACTTGAGAGCCCTGAAAAGTAAACATGTCATTCACATTATTAAAGCTTGTGTTAAAGGCAGCGTGAACAATGAGAAATGTTTCAGAAAACTAAAGATTCTGTAAGTGTCTGAACAATTCTCCACCTTTTATAATGAACTGTGTCACACTTACATACTTCCAGGTTACAACATTCACGTGTCATTCTACAAAACGGGACATTTTCACCTTGTAATCTTCAAAATCTTGCAGAAAAATAAAAAATAAAAATAAATAAAAAAAAGTTTACCCAAATAACATATTTTCACAAAAATCTTGGAAGTCTTTGGGTTACGATGTCTGTCACTCTCATTGGCTAACCATTTTACAGAACTCTCTCTCTCTCTCTCTCCCTTTATGGTATGTGAGTTTAATTAGCCACTGCCCCTAAACAATTGTCATTATGTTCTATTAAATTAAATAGGTCATTTAGTTTGGTTAAATACCTTGTTCTCCTGCATTCTCTGTATAGTGAACACAAGGATCTCTCTCTCTCTCTCTCTCTCTCTCTCTCTGAAAAAAACAAATAAGGTCTTCCATTCTGAAACAACAAATATATTACAAAACAAACATATATGTAAATATACTGGAAAATATAATAAATAATACATTCTCTTTGTGTAAGAGCTTCTGCTACACCAGTTTCTACCTACTGTCTAAAAACATGCAGATGAGGTAAATTTGTCTCACTATAAATTGTTCTAAGGTGTGTGTGTGTGTGTGTGTGTGTGTGTGTGTGTGTGTGTGTGTGTGTGTGTGTGTGTGTGTGTGTGTGTGTGTCCTTGCCTGTAGCCAGAGATGTTGCAATAGGCTGAAAGAGCGCAGTAAATGATGCAGCACGTTGTGTGGTTCACATACTGCGGTCAGATCTCGCCATCTAGTGGTTGTGTGTTGCAAGGAGAACAAAATCTGAGTTCTGACATATAAAGTCTGAATTATTTTTTTATTAATATTCTTTAAAATGAGGGTGAAACAAGCTTCCATATTTTTTCTTTCCTTTGCTGCTGTAACATAGAAATTTTCCCACTGGGAATGAATAAAGGTAAATCTTATCTTATCTTATATTTGGACCTCTGCGGGTTTCTACCTTTCAGTTCTTTTTTTATGTTTGGAATGTCTGTTTGTGATTCCTGTAATAAACTCCTCATATGAATTCTAATGTGACTCCTACTTGGGATTCCTTTTAAAAACAAACACTTTTACAAATCATTTGTGCAACACAAAACACAAACAGTGAGGAATTAAAGTAGTACATTTTTAATTTACAAATTAAAGTGATAAATAACAATCTCAATAAATAGATGAATATTTTCATTGCCAAAGTATCACAAAAAAATATAAAAATAAAATGATAAAATAATGTAAAAAAAACCTGCTTACATCTGTTCACAAGATGTTTTCTGAAGTCTTATAGAAAGAGATTTAACTTCATATATTCGTATTATGCTCTCTCACTCAATCACTCACACATTTTCTACCGCTTATCCGAACTTCTCGGGTCACGGGGAGCCTGTGCCTATCTCAGGCGTCATCGGGCATCAAGGCAGGATACACCCTGGACGGAGTGCCAACCCATCACAGGGCACACACTCTCATTCACTCACGCAATCACACTACGGACAATTTTCCAGAGATGCCAATCAACCTACCATGCATGTCTTTGGACCGGGGGAGGAAACCGGAGTACCCGGAGGAAACCCCCGAGGCACAGGGAGAACATGCAAACTCCACACACACAAGGCGGAGGCGGGAATCGAACCCCAACCCTGGAGGTGTGAGGCGAACGTGCTACACACTAAGCCACTGTGCCCCCCCACGTATTATGCTAATATAGTAAATATAACAGATTAACAGTTAGTCCAAAATTAGCATTTATCTAAAGCTAACTTAAAAATTCAGATTTAGAGCTCAGACTTTATTTTCTACTGGAGTATTATTTCCTTTTTTCAGTTTGTGAAACAAATCCATCTGGTGGTTGGCACCATTTCACTGTGAAGTTCTCTGTCCTCAAATGATCCTTCAGTTTCTGGTTGATCTGAAGAACAGATTAAAACTTTTATGACAAGATCATATACAGTATTGCCGATTTGTAAAAAAAAATGTTTTCTTAAGTTAGACTTAAAACCAGCAAGAATGCTCCACTAGGCAGCATTTAAAAATGTTATACACTATTTTATTAAATATAATAAACACCAGACACTATGATGATTTATGCTAATTTTAAGGGTGAAAAAAACAACAACAAAAAGAAAATCTCCCCAAAGGACTTTCCCCTAACCTAACCCAGGGTTAGGGTTAAGGTTGTTTAGGGGAAGTGGCTAATTAAACTCACATATCATAAAGGAAGCGAGAGAGAGAGAGAGAGAGAGATTCCTGGCATGCTTACCTAATGTAGTGTTTTTTCTTAAAGTATTATTTCAAAACTCGACGCCAGAAGTTTTAATACTGGACACTCTTGCCTAAGTTGATTCTAAAAACTACGAAAATGACGACAAATCTTAGAAAATATAAGTACACTGTACCTGCGGGCGATAGGCCGAACGCCTCCTTGGACCGGAATGTTTCTAAGGGCAGGAGTGAATCGGCTCCACTCTCACCAAATCCCAGTGAAATGGATACATCTGGTTTGAAGTCCGAAATACTTCTTGCACTGAAGTCTGATATTTCAGCGGTGATTAAATCAGAACTGAAGGATGCCCTTGCAGAAGACATTGACTTTCTTAAGAGCGAATTACAAGCGGTGAAATCTGAAATAATAAACAGCACCGCGGCGCTTCGCTCGGAGTTAGACCAAGTCAAAGCGAGTGTCAACAATATAGAGGGTGGTTTATCTAATTGGTCGGATGAGGTTGTCGCCCTACAGAGTACAGTGGGTGAGGTGAAATCGGAACTAAAGGAGCTAAAGGTGAGATGTGAGGACATGTGAGATGTGTGTTGGAGAGCCGGATGAGGAGGTGCAACGTGCGGATTCTCTGTGTTCCCGAGACACCGGACTCCAGCTCATCCATAGGAGTTGCCAAGATGCTAACTGAGGTGCTACAACTTGAGAAAGAGCCACTGATTGATCGCTCACACCAGGACAAAAGAAACCGGGCGGTAATTCAAGAGTGATTGTTGCCAAGTTACACTATTATCAAGACTGTGCGGAGATTCTGTGCCGTTTACGCACTCGTGGCCCACTTCGCTTCAATGACGCGCATATTACAATTCTTCCTGATTACACTGCAAGCGTGGCCAAAGCTCGGGCAGCGTTCACAGAGGTGAGGAGGCTTCTTCAAAACCGACAGGGTGTTTGCCATGGATTACTTTTTCCGGCACGACTTCGTATCACCCACGGAGAAGAAGACAAAGAATTTGCTGATCCAAACAAGGCCATGGCTTATGTGAAAGAGAATATTATCTTGGCGACAGATGTTGGACATTGACTGTGAACCGGGTTTCCCTTAGCCTGCATACTTCTCAGGTTGTATTGTCGCAATTGTTTTATATCCCGAAATATGTACATTGTCTGTATACAAAAATGTTTTCCAGGTGATGGCAGTAGACTACTTTGTTTACAACTAACAAATTTTGGAGGGTCAACATTTACATTTATATTATTTTCGTTGAGAACACTACTGTATCACTTTTTTTTTTTTTTTTTTTGTGGTGATTTCTTTTCTAATTATATCTGGGGGCTAGTCAGGAGCCCTAGCAGTTAGTTATGTTCCTCAATATAAGCACTATAATGTGTGGATCTCTTTGTTGTGAGGTTTTGTTTTCTCCTGGTTCTTGTTAGAGAAGGGGGTGGGATTATACTGGATTTGTATACTATTGGGTTGTTTCTTGTCAGGATCTTATGTGTATATATCATTGTACACCGTTTTAACATGGCTAACAAAAGAGGTACTAGGGATTCTTCTGAATATCCAGTTAACTGTGTGAGTTGGAATGTGAAATCCCTCAACAGTCCCTTAAAATTTAGAAAAGTTATAGCGCATTTAAAACAGCTTGATACAGACATTGCATTTTTACAGGAGACCCATGTGTGTTTAGCGGATAGTATACGTCTAGGTTAAAAATGGTCTGGTCAGGTGTTTCAATCAAATTTTCACTCTAGATCAAGAGTTTGAGGCCATCATGATTGGTAAACACATACAATTCACTGCTTCTAGTGTACATACAGACTCTGCTGGACGATATGTTCTCGTGGTAGGGAAATTGTACACACTTCCAGTTGTCTTAGTCTCGGTTTATGCACCCAACTGGGATGATTATACCTTTTTTTACACATTATTTTCAAATATGCCACATATGTCAACACACAGTCTCATAATTGGTGGAGATACTAATTGTGTGCTCTCATCTCTAGATCAGAGTGCAGCCGGAAAAACAACCCTTACTAAGTCTGCTCAGTCGATCAAATCATTTCTGGAAACGTATGGTGTGGCTGATGTGTGGCGCTTTCGCAATCCTACCTCGAGGGCATATTAATTTTTCTCCTCTGTTCATAAGACGTACTCTCGAATTGATTATTTTTTCATCGATAATTGAATTCTACACTTGGTGAGGGAATGTGACTATGGTGCCATAGTCATTTTAGACCATGGGCCCCTCAGTATGAAATTGTGTTTTTCAGATTCTCAATCAATATACTGTACCACCCATGGCGATTTAACACTTTACTACTTTCAGATGAGAATTTTGTCAGTTTTTTAAGAGCAGAAATTAAATTCTTCCTTGAAGTTAATCAAACCCCAGGAATGCCACTTTCTATGGTTTGGGAGTCCTTAAAGGCCTATTTAAGGGGTCAGATAATTTTATATTGTGCTAACGAGAAGAGGAGAAGCTCTGAACGGTTAAGATTGTTGACAGACGAGATATCACTTGTGGACAGGGAATATAGCCATTCCGCTTCACCAGATTTAGTCAAGAAACGTATGTCACTTCAAGCTGAATTTAATACTCTGTCTACCCAAAAAGCCGAGTACCTGATTTCTAAGTCAAGGCATGGGTACTATGAACATGGTGAGAAGGCGGGGTGTCTGCTCACACATCAGCTATGCCAGAGATCAGTTACTCAAAATATTCCAGCTATAATCAATGGCCAAGTTATTCAATGCTCAGACAATGAGAAAATTAATTCATGTTTTAGTCAGTTCTACCAGTCACTATACTCTTCTGATTCATCCTCTAATCAGTCTGATTTGGAGTCCTTCTTTGAAGGTATAAACTTTCCCTCCGTAAGTCCGGATCTGGCCGATGAATTGGAAAAAGATATTTCGGTAAATGAGATTTTTTGCAATTAGAGACATGCAAAGTGGCAAGTCCCCTGGACCGGATGGCTTTCCAGCCGAATTTTTCAAGATATTTTCAGAACCGCTGTCTCCCTTATTACTGTCAGTTTTCAATGAGTCTTCTGTAAACTTGTCACTTCCAGTATCTATGTGTCAAGCTGGCATCTCTTTACTACTTAAAAAGGATAAAAACCCTCTATCATACTTTATTTGGAATAAAAATCATCCAGGGATCAACAAAAAGATATTACAACTGCCCCGTGATTTGGGGGGCATGGCACTTCCTAAATTCATGTACTATTATTGATAATAAGTTTGCCTCATTTGAACAACTGGTAGAGAAATTTAATATTAAAAAATCACAGTTTTTTTTAGATATTTGCAATTGAGAAACTTTGTTATGGCCAATTCTGATTGTTTTCCTCAGTGTCCAGCTCAGTCCCTTATGGATAAGATATTTGATTGTAGGATAGACACTAAACAGGTCTTGAGCAGGATTTACACACTGCTCAGTTCATAGCATGTGACCAATCTGAACATTCTGAAACACAGGTGGGAATCTGACTTGGATGAAGACATATCAGATGTGGTCTTTCAAAAGGTCATAAAGAACATTCACTCATCTTCGGTGTGTCTGAGACATTCTGATACTCAGTTTAACTTGTTATTGTTGTGAGAAAACTACCACATCTTTTCAGAGCATGTTAAATCACAACAGGTTTAAATCATTTCAAAAATTATGATCAGAATTTTAGTATTGGGTTTAGTGCCAAGACTGAAATCAGAATTATTACATACTCAGAGACAGTGTGGTGATTACCATGACAGCACTGTCTTGTCTCAGCTCTGTGCATCACCTAATTTATATTCATGAGCCTGCTGTAAACTGAAATTTCATGTTAGAGGAAACAAAAACCATTATATGTAGGAAATAAAGTATTTTATTGCTTCTGTTAACATGTGAAATTTAGATTCATCATCCATCTTGAAACACAAACTGCAACAATGCACTTTGGGTAATGCTGATAACTCGATTCTCTCTTGAGAATCTTCTCACTTATTATTATTTATAAAAATAATACAAAAATAACAATGAGTAAGAAAACAACCAGGAAACGCATTAACTTTTACCCAAAATGCAGTCCATCACCAAAATAACACTATCCTCAATGAGAACCAGACAATTACTGTCACCTCACTTCAGTTCCTTTTCGGATATTCCTATGATTGTGCTCTAGATAAGCTCAATGTTTAAAGGAAAACTCTTTCAGGTCTGATATCCAAAAACTCTCTGCCCTTGGCATATTCCTTTAAATGTTGGCTGAAATAATCAATACCAGTCCTTATGCCAGCAGCCCTAATACTAGCGCTGTGTGAATGTTGTAATTATTCTGAGACAGATGGAGCATCTCCCAGACATTAAGTAGCAAGCAGAGAATGGTGACAGCATACATGATGTGCAAAAAGATTTTCTTCTCTGTCGGACGGGAAACAAAACAATCTACACTGTTAGGACATGGTTTACTCGAGCACACAAAGAGACGGAACAGCAAAACCTTAAACCATATACTGACCAAACAGGAAGCCTATTTCTAAAGCAGACCGAGTTAGCAGATGGAGGACATAGACTAATATGAGTGTATCTCGCTGGATTCTGTCGACCATCATGTCGTGTTTTCATACCACTTCTTGTTGCATCCGGAGCTACGCTATCACTTAGACTTTCCATTGTGGTCATCTCGTAAATCACCGAAGCTTCCTCTTGATCTTCCTCAGCAACCTCCTGATCTCGAGTCTGACGTCTGCCCAGGGGAAACTTTCTACTCTTGGAAAATTTCACTGAAGTGCCCTCTTTGCCTTCTTCCAACCGGGCAATCTTGTTCATTGCATAGCCGTGGTACAACAGAGAAGGGGTGGAGACCAAAATGATCCGAAATACCCAGAAGTGGACGTGTGAGAGTGGCAAAAAGGCATTAAAGCATGCATTCTTGCAGCCCAGCTGGAGTGTGTTACACACAAAGCTGCTCTGTTCGTCAGAGTAGATGGACTCGCCACCCACGGCAGTGAGAACGATCCGAAAAACCACAAGGACCATGAGCCAAATTTTTCCCACACATGTCGAATGGTTGTGAATTTCTTCTAAGAGGCTAGTTAAGAAGCTCCAGCTCATTGTGACTTGGAACTGGAACGACTCTGCCTCACTGCATTAACAGAAAAAACACAAACTGTCAAGTGGGTGCTGTTTACTCTTTACAAGGCTTAAATGATATGAAGGTAGCAGAAACACAGAATTCTTCTAAGAATTATAAAATATAAAAACAACTGAAACTGAGATGTGAGAAGGGACTGTGAGCTGATAATCACTTATATATCAAATATTCAGTACAAACTATATCAAGATGCCTTGTGTCTGTGTTTGGAACAGCTGGTTTTGAATGGGGGGGGGGTGAGTAAAGACTAGCTCGTGTTGAGTTGGAATCATCTTGTGTGTAAGCACAGGCAAAATGAGTTAGGAGTGGCTCGTGTTGAGTGGAAGTTGAGTGATGACCTTTGTTGAGTGTGGGATGTTAAGGAATGGCTTGTGTTGAATGAGCATCACCACCATAAATGATAGGTGATGCTAAATAAACCATAGGTGATGCTAATGGTGCACACCGTTCTACATGTGGAACAGTACCGCTAGGGGCTGAAGCTGCATAATTTCATTGTAACTTTTAAGCATTAAATCCTCTAAAACCACGAAAAAACTTATGTTTCTAGTAAAATTTATACTCTCAATATTTTTTAAGCCCACGCACAAAGCATAATATGATTCATAGCCGTCATACTATTAGAAAAATTTTTTGGAGAAAACTGACCTAGGTGGCGCTAGACCAGTTTTCCCTTAACTTTAGACGCATCCCTTTCTTCACTGGGGTAATATATTCCAAAACAAATATTCCACAAAAATCCACACAGGTCCAGGAACTGGAATCTGTAAGCCTTTTAATCCAAAATGCTTTGGTCGCGCCGCAAAGATTCCGAAAAATTGGAAACGGTGGTGCGCCACCATCTTTGTTTCGGCTCTAACTTCTCATTGGGGGTTTCAAAAATTCTAAATTTACGTCATATTTATAGCCCAGGGCGTATCGAATCAAACAAGCCCTGACTTGAGCCAATCGGTGCTTGTATTGCAGAGATAGACGGCTGGGAAGCCAATGAGGTCAGACATCATTTTTGGGAACCCTCCCTTGACTGACAATTACTCCTTCCAATAGCAATGAAATTGGCCGGGACCTATACAGCTCTTTAGCCAATAAGGAGACGATTCCAATGGTATGCCACGACCCCCCTCTCTGATGCTGGCTTCTGCGCGAAAATCGTGCGCGATGGGTTTATTGTGCAATCCTCGAACTTTTCACACTCTCACAGCTCAGGGTGTCAAGTTACAGGCCTCTTTACACAACAGAATAGTAGAGAGAGAGGCTGTGTTTGTTTTTGGCCATTTAAAATCTGAAATAAATACCCATGCTCGACCCTATCAAAAGCTTTTTCGAAATCCAGACTAATTACATATCCATCATCATTTTCCTCCTTCATGTACCATATCGTGTCTCTTATACTCATTGTTATATCCGCTATATCTCTTCCTTTAACTCCGTACGCTTGGTTTGTTTTGATTATATTTGGCATTACCTCCGTCAACCTATTTGCTAAAACTTTCGCTAAAATCTTAAGATCCGTGTTTAACATTGTAATTGGTCTGTAATTTAAAGCTACTTTTTCTCCTTTCTTTTTATAGATCAGTTTCATTAACCCCATCCTTGTTCTTTCATTCATTTCTTCCTTTTCAAATGTTTCTTTAAAAACCCCATTTAAAATCTTTGTTAAAACCTCCTTTAAAACACACATAAAACTCACTTCCCAAACCATCTATTCCTGGACTTTTCCTTCTATTCAGTTGATTTATCGCTCTTTCAATCTCCTCTTCTCTGATTTCTTTGTCACATTCTTTTTTATCTTCTTCCCTCACTTTAGCTTTTATCTTATTCAACGGTTTCTTTTTCTCCTCCTCTTCCACACCCCTTGTACTGAACAGATCCTCGTAAAAATTCTTTACTTCTTCTAAAATCTTTTCATTCCCTTCTACAATTTCCCCATTTTCCCCTCTTATTCCCTTTATCGTTTCAGCTTTCCCTTTCCTTTTTCCAAACCAAAAAAGAAATTTGTACATTTTTCTCCCTCCACCACATATTTAGCTTTGCTCCTTAACCTCACCCCCTCATATTCTTTTTCTTCCATTTCTTTCAGTTTGTCCTCCATTTCCTTTATCTTTGTCTTTGTTCTTTATTCAATAACATTTCCAAGCTTTCTTTTATTTCTCTTTCATTGCATCTTTTACATTTCTGTACTAAACTACAATACTTGATTGAGAATCTCTTGATTAAAAACTTTACGTTCTCCCACCATATTCTCTTATCCTCTTTATACATTTCATTTTGCTTTTCATTTTCTATAATCTCCTTAACCTTTAAAACATAGTCGTCATTCTTTAAAATCTGTGTATTTAAAATCCATACTCCCGGCCCTCTTTGCACTTTACTCCAATCCAATGTAAAAAAACAACAACTTGTGATCGCTAAAACTTGTGTCCTCATACTAAATATTTTCTATAAAATTCTCCACCTTTCTACTACATAAAACAAGATCAGTTCTGGTTTGGCACAGAAACTTCCCCACTATCTGCCTCCTTGAAAACTCCTTTTTCCTTTCATTTCTTTCTCTCCACACATCTATCATATTATTTTCTCCCATTAATACTTTTAATTCTTTTCTACCTGTATCAGTTTCAAAAAACATTCCTTCAGCCATGTCTTGTTTACTAAAAACCGTGTTAAAATCCCCCATCATTATTATTTCTTTGTACTTCTTTACAACATTTCTTAAAATATTAAAAAACTCTTTCTTTTCCTTCTCCTCCACCGGTGCATGTACATTTACTAAAATCAAATCTCTTCCTTCATCTTTTATCTCAACAACCATACATTTCCCTATTTTATCTGTGTATACAATTTTACTCATTTTAAACACATCATCCTTCATTAAAATGGCCACACCTCTCCCCAACCTCCCACCTCCATTATTATAAAAAATACCTCCATCCCATCTCTTTTTATACTCATTCATAACATTTTCTTTCCAGTTTGTTTTCTTTTACTCTTTCAAATTTCCCCATGTCCATCATTCCCCTTGCATTAAAAGTAACACAACTTAAAACCATTAAAAGGAAGTAGAAAAATAAATACTTAAAAATCATTGCTCACCATTTTCTCCCCCCAGGTCTCTTAACACATCATATCTGTTCTGTATCCTTTTCATAACTTTTTTTCTTACCCTTTCCAAATTTGGAGTTACCTTTGTTGCTCTCCTTCTAATTTGTCCTCTCCCCCTTCTGTCCATATTGTCCATCTTTGCTCCTTCTTCACTGTCTGTTTCCTCAACATTGTTAAAACTGTCCGATGTCACCATTTCTTTCGTGTCCTTCTCAATTGTTTGTTCATTATTGTTAATATAGTTAGTATAGTTAATATTCTCCTTCTCTCTTTCCCCTTGCTCTCTGTTACTCGTTTCTCCTTCCATTTCTTTTTGTTGTAGTCCTTCTTCCTCTTGTCCTTCATCCATTTGTTCCTCCCCCTCGCTGTTTCCTTCATGCACCTGTCCGTCCACCTGTTCCTCCCTTCCTCCCTCCTCTTCCTCCATCTCACACGTACATTTATTTAAAATTTCCTGACACTCCAGGCACCTTACCGAATTGCACTCTCTGGCAAAATGTCCCCTTTCTTGGCATTTATAGCACTGGAAATCCGGGCAGTCCTTGAGCAGGTGATCCGGGCTCATGCACAGTCTACAGGTCTTCACCTGGTGGCTATGCATCACCCAGAAATACTGCGACCCCTCCGCCATTTCCATTTTTGTGCTGTATGGCAATGATGCCACTTCTTTGGGGAACCTTACTTTCAGGAACCTTGTTCCATCCTCGACTTCGGTGCCCAGGTAGTGTCGTCTTTTAAGTTGAGAGACGGGATTAACTCCCCATCCCTCCAATTTTCCAATTACATCTCTATCATCCAGGTAGACGGGCAGGTGCATGAAGGAAACAACGTAATCTCTATTTTGCAGATTTTTTATTTCACAGTTCACCCCTTTTATAATCAGTCCATCAATCAATGCCTCGCACGTTTCCTCTTTTTCCATCGTTAGTTCATATTCTTTTCCTTGCCTTGGCCTCAATGCCAGAATTTTCCCATTTCCACATTTCTCAGTTACTGCTTTAATAATATCCATAGCTCTGACCTCATTTGAGTTCTCCACGTTAACAATCACCGTCGCCTCCTTTAGATACATCCTTGCTTCTCTCGCGGCCCGTTTTTGTCCGTGTCCTACTAGTCATCGATAATCCATTCCAGTGTCGTTTGGCATGCGTCCTTCTCTATCCAGTCCAGGGTCGTTCGCCGTTAATCCGTCCATTTTTAAGAAAAAAGAAAGTTAACCACCCTCCAGTCAGCCAAAGCTGCTGTAAGGTGGTTTTAGAAAACTAAGAAAAACAAAACAAACAGAACTATTAAAATCAAAAAATAATACAAAAAAACAAACAGAGAACTCAAAATGGTGGAGAGCCTCTCTCTCCAAACTGCAGCCAGTAACTTCCTTCTCACCAGCGCCCGCTAGCGTTCTCAGAGTGGAATGGCCGTAAGCTAGAGGAAAGTTGGAATGGAACCCATTTATAAATTGTTTGTTTTTTCTTTTTTCCTATTTCTTTTTTCCTATTTATTTATGTTTATTTATTGTACTTGTTGTTTTCTATCAAAACATTAGCTACAGGGTATGAATATTAAGATGTTGTTAGAGAATTCAAATAGTAAAGTAAATGAATGCCTATGTCAAAAGCTTACAGCACCTGGAATTCCCAGGCAGTCGCCTATCCAAGTACTAACCAGGCCCGACTCTGCTTAGCTTCCGAAATCAGACGAGATCAGACATTCTCAGAGTGGAATGGCCATAAGCTAGAGGAAAGATGGAATGGAACCCATTTATAAATTGTTTGTTTTTTATTTTTTCCTATTTCTTACTTCTTTCTTTCTTTCTTTCTTTCTTTCTTTCTTTATTCATTCATTTATCGAGATCAGGCATTTTTTCAGATTTAAAATACACACATACACTTTCAATGTACACTTCTGATTTCCTTTTAAGCACATTCCAAACCCCAACACAATTTTTTCCGTTTTAGCCACAATTCTTCTCTCGCATATTGCATTTTCATCCCACTCCACTGTCAAATCTTTAATCACACATTTGCATTCGCTCAAAAAATCCTCCAGTTCTTTACAATATAAAAACATATGTAAAATCCCCTCTTCCTTTTCTTGGCACACTTTACACATAGCATTTTTTTCCATCCCAATTTCATTTAAAATAGACTCAGTAAAAAACACTTTATATCTTGGTCTCTGATTGAGTCTTCTGGCTTGGCAGTGCTGCTTCTGTCAAACCTGTTCCATTACATTAACTAGGATCAATTAAATGCTGAAAATAGGGTGCCAGGTTCAGAGATCAAATCAAACAAAATCAAAACACGGTCTTCCGCAGGCAAGTTGAGAGCAGTGCCACTTTTGTCCAAGATAGAGATACTGTCCACTATACTAACGAGGAATACCTGTCCTGAAAGTTGAAGGCTGCCGGCAACTGGGACTAGACTGCGCTTGCCCCAGTGCAAGTTAAATGCCGAAAATAGGGTGCCAGGATAAGGGATCAAATCAATCCGTGTAGCATCTTTCTCTCTGATTGAGTTTTCTGGCTTGGCAGTGCTGCTTCTGTCAAACCTGTTCCATTATACTAATTAGGATCAATTTGCTGCTTTTGTCAGAGAAGTCTTGGCTTTGTTACAGTTGGAACTATAAAGCAACCTCCCCATCAAGGAATCAAAACACGGTCTTCCGCAGGCAAGTTGAGAGCAGTGCCACTTTTGTCCAAGACGCCTTGGCCTTCTTAGAGTTGGAACTGGGCGGAAAAGCAGCCTCCCCGTCGGGAAATCAAACCCCGGTCTGAAAATAGGGTGGCAGGTTTGTTACAGTTTGAACTACAAAGCAACCTCCCCATCGGTTGCAAGTTAAATGCCGAAAAGAAGGTGCCAGGTTAAAGAATGAAATCAACCCGTATGACATATTGCTCTCTGATTGAGTTTTCTGGCTTAGCAGTGCTGCTTCTGTCAAACCTGTTCCGTTATACTAATTAGGATCAAGTTGCTGCTTTTTATCAGAGAAGTCTTGGCTTTCTTACAGTTGGAACTATAAAGCAATCTCCCCATCGAGTGCAAGTTAAATGCTGAAAATAGGGTGCCAGGTTAAGGGTTCAAATCAATACATGAGGCATCTTGCTCTCTGATTGAGTCTTCTGGCTTGGCAGTGCCGCTTCTGTCAAACCTGTAACATTACATTAACTAGGATCAATTAAATGCTGAATTGTTTAGCTAAAATTCCCTAAACCGTTTCCCATTAATTTTCTATGGTAGTGCTAAACCACTACGGCTGCGGTATATTTTCGGCCGCTGACACTCTTGTGGCGCTGTTTCAGCCATCTGCGCATGCGCCGTGAGATAAAGCGAGCTGCTCGACTCCCGTTCGTTTCATTCAACAGTGTCTGCTCGTCGATCACAGGTAAGTTACCTTAAAATAACTTGTTTGTGTTTTACAGTTAATTCTAAGCTCCTATTAGCTTCTCTGTGAACAGTTTTTTTTCCTTGTAATTGTTCTTGGACCCATCATCTGTGGTTTATTCAGTATTCATATTAAGTTAATACTAATTATAAATCAATATTAATTCTGAAATCAGAGTTTTCCAGGTTAATTACCTACTAAACGTGTGTCCATTCTTTTTTCTCTTTTTTGTAGTGTCTATATGTTTACATGTATTACACTAATTTTAAATGAGTTTATTTTTGTCCTGTTGAGGATAATTACATACTAAACGATGAATGAACGTGTCCATTATGTCTGTATGTTTACTTTATGTCTATATGAACGTGTCTATATGCTTACATGTATTACACTAATTTTATATGACTTTATTTTTTGTCCTGTTTTAGTGATTGTTTGAGAATTGTGATTTATTACATTTGTTACATTATTAATGAGCATAACTTTATTTCTGATTTAATGTATTTAATGACTTACAGAACAGTTGTTTTAAAAACTTTCAAGCACATTGAATGCTTTTAGTATTAGTTACACTCTCTATGTTAATGAGCGTGAGAAACTCTTTGTCTGTGATGGCTCCTATGGCCCATTGCCTTTTTCGATACATCAGTCAAAGTCTCACCTAGGTGATAACCCACTAGGTGTGAAGGACTTGTCTGGGAACAGCTGTTAAGTGTTGCCTGATAATTAAATCATCTGATTGTTAAGTTTGGGCCAGGGTGGGTAGGGATTATAAACAACCAGTGTATAAAGTTTTATAGAGATTATTGTAAGGTTTTGTTTTAAACAGACATGCTAACATCTAACATTTACTACTCTTTCTGTATTACAGGTCACCATGCACAAAAAATCTGTGTTTTTCCCAGGGTGTATTAAGGTCGTGTTCCGTAAGGGACCGCTCGGATATCTCCTTCAGGAGCCAGCAAGAGTAGTCTTTTGCCTGCAGTTTTGATGAAATTCAGTCTCTGCTCAGTTATGTGTCCAAAAATCCAGCTGCACCAGCAGCCTCGTCAGAGGGTGACCAGCTGGTTGGTTTCGGTGCTCATGCAAAGAGTACGTGGCAGGAGATTTGGAACAACAGGGCTGATGGTTACGCATCCTTTATATTGGGGGCAACTTGTGTCCCGGGGACACGGATGTACAAGCTGCAGCAATACCCGCGTAATCAGGTGCAGTCTACCCGTCCGCACGTGGTTGCCTCAAGTGCAGCTTGTAAACCAACAAGTCAGTTGTTTATTTTTTGCTTCTTTGAAGGAATTGTTTGCCGTTGTGTCCACTAGTATGACTAACATCATAGCTTGTTTTAATTAATACCGAGGTATAATTTAAGAAATCCGAGTAAACTGAAAATGCTGTCTTTCACCAACAGAAATGGATGATGACAACGAGTTAGAGAGTGCGATGCTGAACATCTCCCCCTCCAAGCTACAGTTGCGGTGTAAGTATTTCTTTCTGTACTGACTGCATGTAATGAATTGATTGTGTTCCAAATGAATTTTTATTTTGTCAAACGTCTTAAAAATATGCTGTATATGTTAATGTGTTGTGTGCTTATCACTAGCTCCACGATCACCGTCATCAACAACATCATCCTCATCCGCTGAACTGGGACGGTCTGCGGGACCAGGAAAAGGTTTTTACACATCAGGCTCAGCACTGGAGCACAGTTCTGTTGAATTGTGATATGAAATGCTCTCCAAGTCTGAATAAAAAGCCTTTCTTATTGTGTCACTGTTTTGGCCATGTTCTGGCCTTGTTCCACTAACAAATGTCTGTGCCGTTAGTGATATACTAACTGTTCAAGGGGCTATGAATTGATTCCCCCGACCACCATGAATTGATATTAACCACAATCAGGGTAAGTACTCTTTTTTTTTTTTTTTTGTTGAGTTTTAAATATTTCTGTCTACTAACGCATGATGATGCATGTGCATGTAAGTTACCTTTTCACAGTTTGAAATTATTAACATTCCTTTGGTAGGCATAATGTTTACTATTTATTACTACCATAAAGATAAGCGGGTGAAGTAAGTGTGGGGTATTTTGAACCTTTTCTATTATTACACACAAATGTCTGACAAGATTTTGCATTTTTCAGTGCCATCTGCTGCCCTCTCCATAACACCTTCTGACACCAAGCAACTGACACCAGTCAAAGGTAAATTGTTAATGTGTAAATACTTTATAATTCTGCTTATATATTTGGACTTTTCTCTCACTTACTATGGTACTAATCTTATTTTCTATTTTGATTTTGTATCTTTTCCTTCTTTCGGCACCAGCCTTGACAGCTCAGAAAACGCCCGTGGCCCTTCCCAAAG
The DNA here is from genome assembly GCF_022655615.1 of Tachysurus fulvidraco. Lineage (NCBI taxonomy): Eukaryota > Metazoa > Chordata > Actinopteri > Siluriformes > Bagridae > Tachysurus > Tachysurus fulvidraco. The sequence continues at coordinate 25,990 of NC_062533.1, forward strand.
AGCTGATGTTTCTTGTCCCGGAACAATCAGCTTCCACACAATCTACGAGACCGGTTTCAACTGCAGGTGTGTTTAATGTCAGATTTGTTATTGTCATGTTCACCTACCTTTACTGTTTAACATTTAGAATAATTTATAATCTCTCACTTCTTATACAAATAATGTTCTGTTTTAGCAGACATCAGTGCCACAGACAGCTCTCCAGTGTGCAGGACACCTATAATTGAGGAATGTGGCAAAGATGGTAAGATTGTATTTCGGATGACTCGACATATTGAAAACATTATGTTGTACTGAATCTGTTATAATTTTAGAATGGATTGTTTATCCATCTTTTTATTTTCTAGAAAATCTCTCATCTTCAGATAACACTTCATATAGTGTTCTACATACAGCTGAGGCATCACATGGTAAGATTGGATTTTTGCACTTATCTGAGTCATTAATGTAGTTGTTTTCTTTGTTTATTGTCCCACTTTTGAATGTATTTTTAATTACTATTTGTCTTCCCAGACTCATTAACCTCTGCCCTTGGCTCTTCAGTGTGCAGCCGTCCTCCTCTACACCTACAAGTAAGAAAGATTACTTTGTGTCTTTGTTATGGGGAAAGAGTGATTGCCATAGTCAAGGTCAGTAGCTATAATTGGAAAATCATCCTTTTATATTTTTTTTTACAGCTGTTTCTAGAGGCCCTCCTCCACAACCTCTTGACTACGATTACGATGTCTGTTACTGGAAGTGTTCGCATCAGCAGAAGATCTGGATGAAGACAGAGCTGGAATCCATGGGTCTATGGCCAGACTCACCCCCTGTGAGCAACCCCATGAAGACAGTGTCTCTGTGGCGTTTGCCTCCTCAGCCAGAACTGATCGACACCATCTCTTATTTACCATCCCCCAAATATTTCCAACTTCCTCCATTTTTTATTTGGAAGCCTGAAAATGACACCTTGATGGCTAGACTAAGGAATAGCTATGCTCTGCCATGCATTGACGGGTGTAGGCAGACAAAGGTTACGTCTGCTGGATTTGGTAGGCCTCATGTGATCGTGGGCCTCACAGGTCAGTACTACCTGTTCTCATCACGATTGTGTTGCAAAGTCTGCATAAAACGATGGTATGCAGACAACCCACAGTGGCTGGAAAAGCTCCCCAAAAGCTTTACTAATTTACTGCCTGCGGTTCTTACTTATAAGAAGGCCATCTGTAAGTCTCTGTTGGATGAGCTACGGCGTACAGGTAAATCGCCCACGGACATGGCCAACCAGGTGATGGAAATGATGCACCTTAAATGCGAGCGTGCGAACTTGGCCTACCTTCTGGCTTGGCCGAGTGTCCTGGACTCTGAGGCAGGCAAGTACGGGCAGAAGAGCATCACCGGTTTCACAAGAAAGGAAACTCAGCCTGCTCCCTTCGGTGATTATGATGATATTGATGGATGGAATGGCCTGTCTGTGTCTGCTCACTACCTTACTGACTGCCTCCTCCATGAGTACCAGCGCCAGAAGGAAGCCATTACAAAGCTTTTACTGGGAACCTTTGGGCAAGCATTCCGCTCAGACCACACCCGAAAGGTGGCCAGGAAAGTCACATTTACGTCTGGCACTATGTCATCATATGCCATCATGAACGAACACTGGATGGTCGTATCATGGGTGATGGTGCAGTCTGAGAAGGAAAAGTCATTAGAACCCATGTACCAGGGGCTGGCTAATCGGTACAGGATGGCAGGAGTAGAGAAGGCACAGTACCAGTGGATAGACAGGTGAGACATTACATGTCACACAATTCATATATAAAGACTAGATACAATGGCGTGCAAAGATGACTAATTACATCTTGACTGATTTGTGTTTTGTTTCTTTGATACAGCAGAATTAATGTTCACAGCTACACTTTTATGTTGTGTTTTCAGGGACTGCTGTGCAGCATACAGAGTGCCAGACCCTGAAAAATCAGAACACCTGAACTGGGATGCTTGGCAGACAGTGGATACCGTTATTCTGGAGGCAACATCTGGTGTTCTCCAAAACACATGTGTGTCAAGGTCCCAATTCGACAAGAACATAGTGATCAAACTTGATCTATTTCACTGTCTGAGGCGCTTACTTCGCGAATGTGTATCAGAGCATCACGCCCTGTACAGCTCCAAGTTCTTGTCTGCCGCTTTCTGTGTAGTAGATCTGGAGGACATGCAGAAGCTAAAGAATGCCTATGCATTTTGTGGGATTCAGCCTGCCAACCCCACCAAGCAACACATTCGGGAACACTGCAGAACAAAGATCCCTCAGCTGGACGAACTTCACAAGAGGGTGGAAGGTGTCATGAAGCTCTTCTATTTGGCGTCCGATCCAAATGGTGTTCCCCTGTACAAACCCTCTATGCTGAAGACATGGCGCATTCAACGTGTTGACATCCTGAGAGGCTGTATCAGTGATCCTGATGTGTCTGGTGAGATCCTGTACAGACATGGTGGAACAATTCAACTAAATCACGTACAGGGTGAGGGGGCTAAAGTTGATGTGTGGATTCCAATAAGAGGAACTTCTCAGCAGGAGGGCTACCACTTTCACCAGGCTCATTGGGTCACTGGCACACGTGTTTCCTCTGAATTGTTTCAAGCCCAGAGCATGATCGGAGTGGCACGCTGGAACTTTCAGCGTCTGGTGGATCTGAAAATACCAGGTGTTTGGCTTCCGGGAGTCTTTGATCCGTCGCTAATTGGCGATCTTAATACAGCTTCAACAAGGGTGTTAGGAACGGCAAAATATCCTGTCCTTCAGGTGTGCTCCAAAGACACTGGAGAGAGGTTTTGGCTGGAGTATGTGGAACCTGGATGTCGCCCTATTTTGCTGGACTGGGAAAAAAAGCACAAGAGCAAGACCACTCAAGCTTTCAGTCCAGCTGATCAAGGAAGCACGCCCACTGCCCAGTCTGCAGACCATCCTGTTGAGCTTGATGTGACTTCAAGTCCTCAGCTAGTGTCAGGTAGATATTTTAAAGATGAATAGACTTAAGAATAAACAAGACATTGTTATTATACATTTATTAATTGTAGCAACATTCTTGATGCTTTTTTTTGTTTTTGTAGAATTTGCTCCCTTGCATTCTTCACTGGATAGTGCCCATTTGGAACTACAGTCAGAACCAGGTAACCTTTTGACGGGTGAACAATTTTGTGCTCCTACTGCCTTTGTTTTTTTTCCCTTACCCATAAAACTATGCTTAACTTGTAGAATGCACCGGGACGCTGCCTTTGCCATCACTGTCCTCATCTCATGGTGCCCATGCAGAACCTGGGTCAAAGCCAGGTAAATTACAGATGAACAGATTTTATCAAACACTGTTAAAATGTATTTTGGGGCACGAAGATTGATTCTGTTTGATTTCTTTTATGTAGAAACCACATACACACCACCCCTGCCCATGCTGGCCTCACCTTCTAGTACCCGCACTGGACCGGTGAAGACTGGTGGAAGGGTGTTCGTGCTGGATCACAAACATTGGACAGCGCCAATGAAGGAGGCCATTGACCGCTTGTTGAATAAGCAACATGGGAAGAAGGACATGCTAAAGCTTGTGGATCAGGAGTGTGCAGCAATGGTCCACAGCTCCTGTACTGACCCCAACAGCATGCTTCATCCAACCACAAGACTGCACATATCACAGTATGTCAAGCACTTGGCCAAACTGCTGAACACCACTACTGCATTAAACACAAGTCCAGAAAAACTGCAGGAACGACAGCAACTCTGGCACTCGTTGACAGAGGGAAGTGGAACTACCAGTGTGCCAGTGGTAACTCTGCACCCTGCAAAGATGTGTCTTGCCTGTGGACAGCCAAAGTCTCGCTATGAGAATGATGGCTCCTCTGTCCACTTTTTTTTATCAACAAGGCCCTGTCAGATATTTCTACTGCTCTACAAAGGTCTTCAAAGCTTACAGTGGTGAAGGACTAACAAACCCCAGAATGCCATTTCAAGACTTTATGGAAACCGAGTTCTTTCAGAGAGAACTTGCGTCCACAAAGAAACAGGTGGAGGAGAAAAGAACGCAAAAGCGCAAGAGGCCTGAAGTACACTGTGTTGGACGCCTGTGTAGTTTTTGTAAGATGGAACAAAAGCAGGGCCCAAACAGTCCACACCTACATACAGACTTCCCTGGTATTCCTGGGAAATATATATACTCTCCTTCAAAAGTCTTTTCCATTTACCAGCACCAGGGGATGGAAAAAGAAATGACCTGGAAGGAGTTTAAGAAGTCTGCATTTTATGATATGGAAAAACAGAGATGGGTGGCAGAAAAAAGAAAATAAAAATAAATGTTGTAAATTTCCTTTCACCTGCAGTAAACTTTTGTAAATATATTTTCTCTTTATTTAATGTTGCATTAATATGTATATATGCAGTCTTATGTGTATTTTTCTATAGTGTTTTACTCCTTTAAAGTGTTTAGAATGCCAAATAAACAAAATGATTACCACTGATTTCTTTGATGTTGTGTGTCTCACTTAATTCGTTATATATTATTATAAATGTGTTAGATATATGTATTTGTGTTTAAACTTCACAAAGTAGTGTGTAGAATATTTTTTAAAGTTGCACTGAGTGGGATTCAAACCAGGGTCTAAACAAACATTTAAATAAAAAAAAAAAATTGACCGTGACATACATTTAGCGCCTGGGAGAGCAGGAAAAATGCTTCAATTTGATTGGCTGGCACTCTGTTCCAAAAACACACCTCTTGCCTCCACGTACTAACGAGGAATACCTGTCCTGAAAGTTGAAGGCTGCCGGCAACTGGGACTAGACTGCGCTTGTCCCAGTGCAAGTTAAATGCCGAAAATAGGGTGCCAGGATAAGGGATCAAATCAATCAGTGTAGCATCTTGCTCTCTGATTGTTTCCTGGCTTGGTAGTGCTGCTTCTGTCAAACCTGTTCCATTATATTAACTAGGATTAATTTGCTGCTTTTGTAAGAGAAGTCTTGGCTTTGTTACAGTTGGAACTATAAAGCAACCTCCCCATCAAGGAATCAAAACACGGTCTTCCGCAGGCAAGTTGAGAGCAGTGCCACTTTTGTCCAAGACGTCTTGGCCTTCTTAGAGTTGGAACTGGGCGGAAAAGCAGCCTCCCCGTCGGGAAATCAAACCCTGGTCTGAAAATAGGGTGCCAGGTTTGTTACAGTTTGAACTACAAAGCAACCTCCCCAACGATTGCAAGTTAAATGCCGAAAATAAGAAGCCAGGTTAAAGAATCAAATCAACCCGTGTGACATATTGCTCTCTGATTGAGTTTTCTGGCTTAGCAGTGCAAGGTAAATGCTAAAAAATAGGGTGCCAGGTTAAGTGATCAAATCAAACTGTGCGGCATCTTGCTCTCTGATTGAGTCTTGGGGCTTGGCAGTGCTGCTTCTGTTCAACCTGTTCCATTCCATTAACTAGGATCAATTTGCTGCTTTTGTCAGTGAGGTCTTGGTTTTGGTACAGTTGGAACTACAAAGCAACCTTCCCATCGAGTGCAAGTTAAAAGCCCAAAATAGGGTGCCAGGATAAGGGTTCAAATCAATAGATGAGGCATCTTGCTCTCTGATTGAGTCTTCTGGCTTGGCAGTGCTGCTTCTGTCAAACCTGTACCGTTATACTAATTAGGATCAAGTTGCTGCTTTTTATCAGAGAAGTCTTGGCTTTCTTACAGTTGGAACTATAAAGCAACCTCCCCATCGAGGAATCAAAACACAGGCAAGTTGAGAGCAGTGCCACTTTTGTCCAAGACGTCTTGGCCTTCTTAGAGTTGGAACTGGGCGGAAAAACAGTCTCCCCATCCACACCTCACACATTTTCCATACACCGTACATCTACATAAATACTTTAGAATTCTCCTTACACTCCCCGGCAGTTTCCACGTTAGTTCTTTTAAAACACAACAAACTTGTGGTGTAAAAACATGATAAAAGGCATCCAGCATTTTTTCAGATTTAAAATACACATATAGACTTTCAATGTACACTTCTAATTTCCTTTTAAACACATTCCAAACCTCCAACACAATTTTGTCCTTTTTAGCCACAATTCTTCTCTCGCATATTGCACTTTTCATCAACATTATCCACAGATTTATAAACTTCTTGTTTTGACACTTCTTTTCCCAACCAAAAATCACCACTCTGTTCCATTACATTACATTTTCATCCCACTCCACTGTCAAATCTTTAATCACACATTTGCATTTGCTTAAAAAATCCTCCAGTTCTTTACAATATAAAAACATATGCAAAATCCCCTCTTCCTTTTCTTGGCACACTTTACACATAGTATTTTGTTCCATCCCAATTTTATTTAAAATAGACTCAGTAAAAACCACTTTATGTCTTATAAAATACTCCAAACATTCCAACTTTGTCTCCACACATTTTCCCCTCATGTTTCTCCATATACACTCTTCTTTTAAATTTTTGAATTTTTCCACCCAGTTCTTATTTATAATCGGTTCTTTAAAAACACCATCTCTAAAAACGCAATAAGTACATTCTTTAAATTCTACATTCTTTAAAATCACACAATTTTTCCCCCAATTTCACGTAAATGTTTTTTTTTTTTTTTTGCTCTTCTTCCATACACTCTATTCTTTCAATCCACACTATCGGTATTGCATTTTTAATGATTCCATATTTGTTTGCAATTTCTTGTTTATTGTACTCTTCTTTCGCTACTTCCATTGCATCTACAATAACGTGTTGGTAAAAAACCTTCTTTAAACTCATACAAAACATCTCACAAGCGGCCTTCACACTGCACACGACAAACGGACACGGCTGTCGGATTTGGCCACCTAGTGACAGTCGCACGTAATGTGCAATATGATCGTGCAGACGTCAACATGGGAGAGAAGCGTGATTCTCGCGGTCTCCGAACACCCGTTACTTTATGATCCAACTCTTGAATCATACAGAGATGCTTACAGGAATATGAAGCATGGAAGCGTGTTACCGAAATGGGCTAAATTAACTTAATTAGCATTTATCATGGTGAATGAAGTTAGGAGTACAAACAATCAATGCAATCCAGAAACATGGGAACAACATTAAAAATAATACATATCATAACACATATCATAACACAATATAAATATTAATAATTTATTACTTTTTTATCAATAACAATGTATTTAAAACAAAAAGATTGTTTTGGATAAAGTTTAAAAAATTACTAAAGTTTATGTTAATACTTTTTAATAATTCTTATCACCTCGCACACACGAACCTGATTGGACAACATTGGAATACATCACATCCGGTCGGCATATCGGATGCGGTGTAGTCGCAAAAGTTCAAATTTTTTAACGGATCCAACGCTCAAAACGGATCCGAAAATTACGGATCCGCAGATGGTCGACACCTCATGCAGCGACCTTGCGACTCTCCATAGGAAATGAATGTCTTCCGGTTTACCGGCGGTCGTTTGTCGTGTGCAGTGTGAAGGCGGCTTCACTCTCGTTATGCACGCGTCCATCCACTTCTTAAGAAATATTTCTTTCCCTTGTTTTAAAATGTTGTTATTTAAGAACAGAGGTTGATTTAAAATGTTTTCCCTCCCATGTGGATCATACTCAATTTTCGTTTAAAACTTTCCCCAAGCAATAAAAATTTCTCTATAAAACACAGGTAATCCTTCCGTCATCCAATTTTTTGTTTTCATCCTAAAATTCCATCCCCCATGTTAAAATCCCCACATTTGTTTAAAAAGTAATTCATTGTTTTCTTCCACTCAGTTTTGTGCTCTTCATTAAGGTATTTCTTCACAATTTTCACTCTCATAGCATATTTTCGTTGTTCCACATCCATTAACCCCAAGCCTCACTTTACCACCGCCCCTACAATCGTGTTAAGTGCAATTCTCGCAGGTTTCCCCTCCCATAAAAAGTCAAAAAAACATCTCTTCAACCTCTGTTCTGTCCATAAAGGCATTTCAGAAACATATAAAACATACCAAAGTTTAGAAACCATTAAAACATTCAATATTGAAACTTTCCCCTTTAAATTTAAATTTCTTAATTTCCAAAAATTCAACCTCCTCTCTATATCTGTTACAATTTGCTCCCACATTTCATCTCTTACTTTCTTCTCATTCTTCCCCATTAAAACTCCTAAAATCCTCATTTATTTCACTTCCTTGAAATTAAAACAATCCGTTAAAACCATAGCTTTACCAAATCTCCTATATACCGTTTTATCCTCATTTACTTTACTCCCAGACCCTCTACAATATTCTTTTACAACATTCATTACTTCCTTAACACTTGCTTTGTCTTTTTCAATTATCGTCGTATCATCAGCATACTGAAAAACTTTCCCCTCTGAATTATTTTCTTCAATTTTAATCCCTATTATTCCTTCTTTTTCTCTAATTGCCAATCCTCCTCTGTTGTGTAACTCTCAAACAATGGTGGTAGGTGGGCTCTGGAATTGTCAGTCTGCTGTAAAGAAAGCTGATTTTATCTCTGCTCTAACTTCCCATTACTCCTTTGATTTCCTTGCATTAACAGATACCTGGATATCCCCACAGAACACTGCTACACCAGCTGCTTTATCCTCTGCCTATGCTTTCTCTCACTCACCAAGAGAAACAGGCAGGGGTGGTGGTACAGGTTTATTGTTGTCATGGAGATGGTGCTTTACACCTCTCCTCTTGTCTCATTTAACCATCTCTTCTTTTGAATTCCATGCCATTTCAGTTACCTCTCCAATCAACCTTGTTATCATTGTTGTCTACCGCCCTCCTGGTCCCCTAGGAGACTTCCTGGAAGAAATGGACTCACTGCTTAGTGCTTTCCCTTCCAATAGCTCCCCCCTGACAGTGCTTGGTGACTTCAACCTCCCCTCTGACAAGCTGTCTTCCCTCCTGTCTCTTCTTGACTCATTCACCCTCACACTCAACAGCTACATCCCCACACACAAAGGAGGCAATGTCCTGGACCTGGTTTTCATCCTTCCTTCTCCAGCTACAGACGTGACTGCTACCCCACTACATGTCTCTGATCATCACCTGGTATCCTTCACCATCACTCTACCTATCCTACCTAAAACTACCTCTCACCCCCTCGCTCTTACCCCCACAACCTTCACTCTGTCTCCCCTTCATCTGTAGCTTCTGGCACTCTTTCTTCCCTTCCTGATCCTGAGTCTTTTTTCTCACTACCCTCGGACTCAGCCACAGATACTTTCCTGTCATCTCTTTCCTCAACTATGGACCTCCTATGCCCTATGTTCACTAAACCCAAGAAAACTTCTTGTTCTGCTCCTAGGCTTTCAGATGTGCTGCGCAACAATCAAAGAGAGCTAAGATCATCAGAGAGAAAGTGGAAGAAATCACAACTTGATGCAGATCTTGATTTTTACAGAACACTTCTTGTCAAGTTCTGCTCAGATGTGACTTCTGCCAAGACTTCCTTCTACAAGGAAAAGCTTGAAGCTTCCTCACATGACCCTCGGAAATTCAACAACATCATCTCTTCTCTGCTCAGCCCCCCGGCTCCACCTTCTTCATCCTCCCTAACTGCAGAAGACTTTGCTTCTTTCTACCAGGAGAAGATTGAGGAAATCTGCCGGACCTTCACTTCAGCCCCGACTGCACTTACATCTCAGAGTATGCATTCCCCTAAACCTTCGTTGTCACATTTCTCAAGTGTAGCAGCAGAAGATATTTTACAACTCATCCAGTCCTGCAATCCTACCACCTGCCCATTGGATCCACTCCCTACCACTATGCTCCAGACCATCTCACAAGACCTCTTGCCCTTCATTTCCACTATCGTCAATAGATCCATAGCATCTGGTCAGGTACCAACTACTTTCAAGAGAGCAAGGGTTATTCCCATCCTAAAGAAACCTGCTCTGGATCCATCAGACATCAGTAACTACAGACCGGTATCACTTCTCTCATTTCTTTCAAAAATTCTTGAACGCATTGTCTATAATCAACTGTCTGTCTATCTCTCACAGAACAACCTCCAAGATCCCAAACAGTCTGGCTTTAAAGCAGCTCACTCTACAGATACAGCCCTTTTGGATGTCTCTGAGAAGCTACGTGCTGCTAGATCAGCCAAACGGTCATCCATCCTTATCCTCCTTGACCTTTCAGCAGCGTTTGATACGGTCAACCACAAGACTCTCTTATCCACCCTCAAGAGTCTTGGGATTTGCGGATCAGCTTGGGAATGGTTTGCTTCCTACCTGGAAGGACGCTCATATCAGGTAACATGGAGGGGAGTGACATCTGCTGCACACAGACTCTCCACTGGCGTCCCACAGCGCTCAGTACTTGGTCCTCTTCTTTTCTCCCTGTATACTCACTCTCTTGGTGAAGTTATTTCATCACATGGGTTCTCTGACCACTGCTATGCTGATGATACACAACTTATCTTCTCTTTCCCACCCTCACATGCCACAGCTTCTGACCGGATTTCAGCATGTCTGGCAGAAATTTTATCATGAATGACTGCTCATCAGTTAAAGCTCAATCCTAGCAAAACTGAACTGCTGTTCATCCCAGGTGATCCATCCCCAGGTCATGATCTTGCTATATCCTTGCACAACGATCTGATCTCCCCTTCAGCCACAGCTCGCAACCTTGGGGTAACCATGGACAATCAACTGTCAAAATTACTGCAATGCACTGCTGGCAGGTCTACCTATGAACTCAATCCGTCCTCTGCAAAATAATCAAAATACAGCTGCCCGGCTTGTTTTCAACCTTCCAAAGTTCTCGCATACCACCCCGCTGCTGCAATCCCTCCACTGGCTTCCGGTAGCTGCATGCATCCGAATCAAAACACTGATTCTGGCCTACACAGCCAAAAATGGACCAGCTCTTTCTGACCTCAAAGCCCTCATCATTCCTCGCACTGCACCCTGCAACCTGGCACCAAGGTGGTGGAATGAACTTCCCCTAGAGGTCCGGACAGCTGAATCACTGGCTATTTTCAAGCAGCAGTTGAAGACCTACTTATTCAGGAAACACTTCAACTAGCACTTCTTTCCTTATCTTTTGCATTAAAAAAAAAAAAAAAAAAAAAACCTTTGACACTTTTCCATTGTAACTTTGAACAAATGTTTTAAACTCATGGTATCTTAAGTATGTAACCTAGTGAACCAGCATTAATGTATTCAATGTTAGAGATTTAAGCACTTATGTGCGTCGTTCTGGATAAGGGGTCTGTCACATGCGAAAATGTAAATGTAATGCAGAGAGCGGACAACCCTGTCTTATTGAACGTATTTTAAAACAATCTGTTAATTCTTGTTAGTGGCCCTTTATATAAAATCTCAATCCATTTAATGAAATTCTCTCCAAAACCAAAACTCCTTAAAACCTCAAATAAATACCCGTGCTCAACCCTATCAAAAGCCTTTTCGAAATCCAAACTTATTACATATCCCTCTTCATTTTTTCCTTTCATGTACCAAATTGTTTCTCTTATACTCATTGTTGTGTCGGCTATATCTCTTCCTTTTACTCCATATGCTTGATTTGTTTTAATTATACGGGGCATTACTTAAGATCTGTGTTCAACATTGTGATCGGTCGGTAGCTTATTAAATCTACTTTTTCTCCTTTCCTTTTATATATCAGTTTCATCAGCCCCATCCTTTTATTTCATTAAGTTCTCTCTTTTCGAAAATGTCTTTAAAAACCTCATTTAAAATCTTTAACACTTCTTTAAAACATACATAAAATTCAGTTCCCAACCCATCTATTCCTGGACTTTTCTTTTTATTCAGTTGATTTATTGCTCTTTCAATCTCTTCTTCTTTGATTTCCTGGTCAGAGTCTTTTTTATCTTCTTCACTTACTTTTGCTTTTATCTGATTGAACATTTTCTTTTTTCCTCCTCCTCCACACCCCTTGCACTAAACAGATCCTCATAAAAATCTTTTATTTCTTCTAAAATCTTTTTATTTCCTTCTACAATTTTTCCCTCTTATTTCTTTTATCGTTTCAGCTTTCCCTCCCCTTTTTCCAGATCAAAAAAGAACTTTGTACTTTTTTTGTATATTTTTCTCCCTCCACTGCATATTTTGCTTTGCTTCTTAGACTCGCCCCCTCATATTCTTTTTCTTCCATTTCTTTCAGTTTCCCCCCTACTTCCTTTATCTTTTGTATGTCCTTATTTTCTTTATTTAATTCCTTTTCCAAACTTTCCTTCATTTCTCTTTCTTTGTATCCTTTGCATCTCTCTATTAAACTACAATATTTGATAGAGAACTTCTTGATTAAAAACTTTGCATTCTCCCACCATATTCTCTTATTCTCTTCATACATTCCATTTTCCTTTTCTTTTTCTATAATTTCTTTAACCTTTGCAACATAATCTTCATTCTTTAAAATCTGTGTATTTAAAATCCATACTCCCGGTCCTCTTTGCATTTCAGTCCAATCCAACTTAAATAAAAACTTATGATCAGTAAAACTTATTTCTTCATACTTAATCTTTTCTATAAAATTCTCCACATTTCTTGTACATAAAACAAAGTCAATTCTGGTTTGGCATACAAACTGGCCCCACTATTTGTCACCTTGAAAATTCTTTTTTCTTTTCATTTCTTTCTCTCCACACATCTATTATATTCTTTTCCTCAATTAGTGCTTTTAATTCTTTTCTTCCCATATCAGTTTTAAAAACCATTCCTTCAGCCATATCTTGTTTACTAAAAACCATGTTAAAATCCCCCATCATTATTATTTCTTTGTACTTCTTTACAACATTTCTTAAAATATTAAAAAAACTCTTTCTTTTCCTTCTCCTCCACTGGTGCATGTACATTTACTAATGTACATTTGTTATCAAAACACACGGGTATTCTGGTCACGTCATGTGGGGCAGCTCATGTGGGGTCACATCAAGTGGGGCAGTCACGTGACGTCAAGTGAAAATAAAAAACTTCGCACAACATGGACATGTTATATATCAAAACACTCAGCACAATGAGGGGAACTGCCTCACAGGTATTTGGATCACATCACGTGCTCATGTCCGCTTACCTCCAAAAGTACTCACACCCTAGCGGTCAGTAGCTATCACAATCTTTCTGTCCACTCGCCTCCAAAAAGCACCAGCCTTTGCGAATACTTGCACCGTCAAAGCCAACATCGAAGTTTGTCGCAACGAACTTTCCAAATCTAGTTTACTTTACTATTTGAATTATCTAAAAACAACATCTCATCTTAATATTCATACCCTGTAGCTAATATTTTGATAGAAAACAACAAATAAAAGAAAAGAAAAAAAAGAAAAAAACAAACAATTTATAAATGGGTTCCATTCCATCTTTCTTCTCGCTTATGGCCATTCCACTCTGAGAATGCCCGATCTCGTCTGATCTCGGAAGCTAAGCAGAGTCGGGCCTGGTTAGTACTTGGATAGGCGACTGCCTGGGAATGCCAGGTGCTGTAAGCTTTTGACATAGGCATTCATTTACTTTACTATTTGAATTCTCTAACATCTTAATATTCATACCCTGTAGCTAATATTTTGATAGAAAACAACAATTACAATAAAGAAAGAAAGAAAGAAAGAAATAAGAAATAGGAAAAAAGAAAAAACAAACAATTTATAAATGGGTTCCATTCCATCTATCCTCGAGCTTACGGCCTTTCCACTCTGAGAATGCCTGATCTCGTCTGATCTCGGAAGCTAAGCAGAGTCGGGCCTGGTTAGTACTTGGATAGGTGACTGCCTGGGAATACCAGGTGCTGTAAGCTTTTGACACAGGCATTCATTTACTTTACAATTTGAATTCTCTAACAACAACAACATCTTAATATTCATACCCTGTAGCTAATGTTTTGATAGAAAACAAAAATTACAATAAATAAACATAAATAAATAAATAAATAAATAAATAAATAAATAAATAAATAAATAAATAGGGAAAAAGAAAAAACAAACAATTTATAAATGGGTTCCATTCCATCTTTCCTCTGGCTTACGGCCATTCCACTCTGAGAACGCCCTCTGGTGGTCACAGGAAGTGTTTGGCTGCAGTAGATGAGAGAGGCTCACCACACCCTGTTTTTGTTTGTATTGTTTTCATTTTTGTCTTTATTTTTTCAGTGATTTTTTATTTTATTTTATTTTGTTTTGATTACACTCATCCTCCCAGCAGCTTTAGCTGGTTGGGAGGGATTTTGGGTTAACCCTGTTTTTTTTGTTATTTATTTGTTTGTAATGGACAGATCTTCGGTGCTGGGAATGGCTATGCCAGAGGAAGTTCACATGATAACTGATGATGGACTGGTTAAACGACGACGAGTTGCTAAAGAAGTTAACCAAAAAATAAAGAATGTAGTTACAGATAGGATTTACCTGAAGGAAGCAACAGTGACGGTGGATGCGGGACATTTCAACGAGATGAGAGTATCTGACCTGATAAAAGCAGTAACAGAGAGGATTGGTGAGGGGAAGATTCTTGCTGTGCGACCTAAGCAAAACAAGGAGTATGAGGTCACCCTAGAACAAGAAAAGGACACTGAGCTACTCTTGGAGGGTCTGGTGATCCAAGGTACCAACTGTGAGGTAAAAAAACTGCAAAACAGTTATTATGTGGTCTCCTTTATGCATCTGCCTGTCTATATGGTGGACGATGAAATTGTTAAAAAATTGGAGGGATGGGGATTCTTCCCTATATCAAAGCTAAAAAGGAGAGTGTATCCGGGCACCAACATCGAGGATGGGACGAGATTCGTGAAAACGCGGTTCCCGAAAGAAGTTGCCTCTCTACCCTACAGCACAAAGATGTAAACAGCAGAAGGCCCACAGTACTTCCGGGTTGTACACAGCCATCAGGTGAAGACCTGCCGGCAGTGCATGAGCCCGGATCACATGGTGAAGGATTGCCTGGACTTTAAATGTTTCAAGTGTGAGGAGAGAGGGCACTTTGCAAGGGACTGCAATGCAGTAACGTGCCCGGATTGCAATCTGCCTTTGAATAAGTGTGAGTGTTGGATGAGAAATGAGAAGGAGGAGGAGGAGGATGGCCAGCAGGTGGATGGGCAGGTGCATGAACGGGACAGTGAGCGACTAGAGGAGGATGGAACAACAAAACCAGAAGGGGGAAAAACAGTGGACAAAGGTGTGGAACAAGGACAAACAGAAAACAACCAGGACGATCACTTACAACAGGACGGGGGTATCCGGACCCAGATACCGCTGCCTGACAGTCTGCAAGACGCTTTGGATGGGGTGGAGAAGGAAGACTAAAGGAAAGAGGCATTGGTAGACATTCAACAGGTCGGAGACCCTGGGACTCAAATGGAGTTGACGGACAGCCTGCAGAATGATCTGACCATGATGGAATTGGATGATCCAGTATGCAAGGAAAGAGAAACGGGAATGGAAGAGGGAGAGGGGAAAAAAAAGGAGGACAAACAAGCAAAACCAATAAAGAGAAGAAGGTCAGTAAAAGCGATACCCAATGTGGATGTTGCCAGAAAGAAGGTCCCTAAACAAGACATAGTGAAATCTGAGAACAGATTTGTCTCGTTAAAGGATTTGATGGAGATGGACTGAGAAAATGGTATCTGTTATTGCTCTAATATGCATTATGCTGTTAAGACTTGTGACTTTTAATGCTAGAGGATTAACGGATGTGAGGAAATTTGAGAGAGTTAAGGAAATGTGTAAAGCGGAAGATGTGATTTTGTTGCAGGAGACTAACTGGAAGGAAGGCCACATGGCAGAAATAAGGAAAAGGTGGAAAGGAGAGGTGTTGTTTAACAATGGTGATGATAGGATGGGCAGAGGGGTAGCCTTTTTAATAAGGGAAAACAGTGGCATAACGTGTAAAACAGTGTATAGCGATAAAGATGGGAAATGCATGGCTGTACAAATGGAGTATGGGGCGAAAGTGGTAGTTGTGGTTAATGTCCATGCGCCAACGGAAGAAAACATAAAGAAAGAATACTTTAGTGCCTTACGAGCTTTTTCAAAAAATTACAAGGGAATTGTGATGATGGGGGACTTTAATACCATTTTTAGTAAGTTTGACATGGGCGAGGGAATGGTTTTTAAAACTGATAAAGGAAGAAAAGAACTGAAGCTATTAATGGAAGAACAGCACATGATTGATATATGGAGAGAAAGGAATGAAAAAATAAAAGAATTTTCAAGACGGCAGTTGGTAGGGAATTTTATGTGCAAAACTAGAATTGATTTTGTTTTATGTACAAGGAACATTGAAAGCTTTATCAGTAATATCAAATACGTGGAATGGAGCCTAAGTGATCATCAACCAATTTTTATGGTAATAGACTGGAGTTCAGTACAAAGGGGGCCAGGAGTATGGGTCTTAAATACAGAAATTTTAAAGAATGAAGATTATGTTTTAAGTGTCAAAGAAATTATTGAGGAAGAGAAGGAGAACGAAATGTACGCTGAGGATATAAGAATTTGGTGGGAGAATGTGAAATATTTAATCAAAAAGTTTACTGTAAAGTACTGCATGCTAATACAAAGAAACAAGAGATATAAGGAGAGAGAAATAAGAGGAAAATTGGAAAAGGAGATAAATGAGAATGGGAACAATATACAAAGGATAAAGGAATTAAAGGGAATTCTGAGGGAGATAGAAGAGAGGAAATATGATGGTGCGAGACTAAGAAGTAAGGCAAAATACATTGTGGAGGGGGAAAAATGTACAAAGTTTTTCTTGAGTCTGGAAAAAAGAAGAGGGAAAGCAGAAACAATAAAACAAATAAGAGGGAAAAATGGAACAGTTAAAGCAAATGATGAAATATTAAAAGAAATACAGATATACTATGAGAATTTGTTTAGAGCAGAGGGGGTGAATGAAGAAGAGAAACAGGGTCTATTGAAACAAATAGAAACAACAGTAGGGGACGTGGACAAAAAAGAATGTGATGAAGGGATAAGGGAAGAAGAGATAAAGAGAGCAATAAGTGAATTAAACAAAAAGAAAAGTCCCGGAATAGATGGTTTGGGGAGTGAATTTGATATAGTTTTTCAAGACGTTTTAACTGGTATTTTGGAAGAAGTATATGTAGATATTTTTAAGAAAGGGGAGTTGAATCAAAGAATGGGAATGGGCTTTATAAAATTGATATATAAGAAAAAAGGGGAGAAAACAGATCTTAAGAACTACAGACCAATCACTATGCTGAATACTGATTTTAAGATTCTATCCAAAATCTTAGCCAACAGACTGAAGGAAGTAATGGCGAGCATAATCAAAACCAACCAAGTGTACGTTGTAAAAGGAAGAGATATAGCAGACACAACGATGCGAGCAGAATAAAGATGGTTTTGTTATCAGTTTAGACTTTGAGAAAGCATTTGACAGGGTAGACCATAGCTTCTTATTTGATGTTTTAAAGAAGTTTGGGTTTGGAGAACATTTTATTAAATGGATTAGGATCTTGTACAATGGTACAGTAACAAAAATTAAATGCAATGGGTTTTTGACACAGTGTTTTAAAATAACCAGATCAATAAGACAAGGATGCCCGTTGTCAGCACTTTTATATTCTCTTATTGCGGAACCTTTAGGACTAACTATAAAACAAGAGCAAGGAATAAAAGGATTAGGCATGGAGGGGGAAATTAATAAAATATTTCAGTATGCGGATGACACAACGCTGTTGGTCAAAGATCTGGAGGGGGTGAAAAAAGCAATGCAAATCGTACAACAGTTCTGTAGGGGATCAGGAGCCAAAATCAATGAGGATAAAACAGTATACATGAGGTTTGGAAGGGCGGCGGTTTTAACAGAGCATTTTTCTTTTATGGAAGTAAAAGAAATAAAGATTCTAGGAGTTTTAATGGGGAAGGGCGAAAAGACAGCAGAGGAAACAATGTGGGAGGAAATGTTAGGAGGGATTGAAAGGAGGTTGACATTTTGGAAAATGAGAACACTAACACTAAAAGGGAAAGTTTTAGTTCTTAACGTTTTAATGACCTCTAAACTATGGTACATTTTATACACATCATCTATGCCGTTGTGGGCAGAAAAAAGGATGAAGAAATGTTATTTCGATTTTTTATGGGAAGGGAAGCCCACAAGGATTGCGTACAATACCTTAATAGGAGCAATAGAGAAGGGAGGACTGGGGTTAATGGATGTGGAACAAAGAAAAAAACAGTCTGAGGGTGAAAATGGTTAAAAAATACATGGATGAAGAAAACAAGGCGGCATGGAAAGTAACAATGGTTTTTTCTTAAGTGTAGCAACTTCAATCTTGGGGACAACATACTGTGGATGAGAACAAAGAATTGGATGATGGAGGGGTTGCCAGACTTTTATAAGGAACTGTTGAGGTCCTGGGGCAAATTTTTAGCTCATGTACACTTTAATCCACAAGGAAGAGAGAACATTTTAAATCAGCCTTTATTCTTAAACAATGGCATTTTAAATCAGGGGAAAGAGATATTTTATAAGAAATGGTGGGATGTGGGAATTATGAAAGTAAGAGATGTTTTGTATGAATTCAAAGAGGGTTTTTTACCAACACAATACATGTGGATATAATGGAGGAGACAAAGGATGAGAAACGAGAAATAGAAACTAAATATGATGTAATCAAGAACTCTATACCTCCAGAATGGCTAAAGAGAATTGAAAACATGGAAGAGGGCCAGGAAGAAAGAGATGTGAATGTGATTCCTGGGGAAAAATTGTCTGCTTTTAAAACATGTACTGTGAAAATGTTGTATTGACTTTTTAGAGATGCTGTTTTTAAGAGACCTGTTGCAAATGTATATTGGTTGCGCACATTTAATGGTTTAAAAGAAGATAGCATATGGACGAATATGAAGGGGAAACTTATACAGACAAAGTTGCAGAACTCTGAATATTTCATCAGACATAAGGCTATTTACACAGATGCAATTTTGAACAAAATTGGAATGTAACAGTCCACTTCATGTAAAGTTTGCAATGAGCATGCTGAGGGATTTCTACACATGTTTTTATACTGTAAAGAATTAGAGGAGTTTCATGGGAAATGCAAAAGAATGATTTCACAGTTGAGCGGTGAAGATGTTAATGATATGGAATTAAATAAGGTGATGATGTTGGGCTTGGTGAAGAACAATAAAAACAAAACGCTACTAAATTTATTGGTGATGTTGATGAAGAATGCAATATGGGAAAGGCGAGTGGTAGCAAAGAGAGAACAAATTTTAATGGATGTCTGGTTTGTGTTTAAAAGAAAATTTGAAAGGTATGTTGAATGCCTGTTTTATTATTTTCAAGAAGATGGGAATTTTGATGATTTTTGCAAAGTCTTCACGCAGGAAGTGACCAATGTTTTAGAAGATTCATGCTTAAAAATGTCATTTTAACAATTGATAATGTATCATGTATTTCGTCTCATTTGTTTTTAATTGTTTTTAATTGAAACAACTTGACTATATTGTATATATTTTATAATAAAAAAAAAGAATCTCGTCTGATCTCGGAAGCCAAGCAGAGTCGGGCCTGGTTAGTACTTGGATAGGCGACTGCCTGGGAATACCAGGTGCTGTAAGCTTTTGACATAGGCATTCATTTACTTTACTATTTGAATTCTCTAACATCAACATCTTAATATTCAGACCTTGTTGCTAATGTTTTGATAGAAAACAACAATTACAATAAATAAATAAATAAATAGGAAAAAAGAAATAGGAAAAAAGAAAAAACAAACCATTTATAAATGGGTTCCATTCCATCTTTCCTCTAGCTTACGGCCATTCCACTCTGAGAACACCCTCTAGTGTTCACAGGAAGTGTGATTGACTGCAGTTGGGAGAGAGAGGCTCTCCTTTGTTTTGTAGATTTTTCTTTCGTTTGGAGTTGCTTGGGGAGGGAGCTTTTCATTTTTTGTGTTAATTTTTTATTTACTTTTTGGGCTTTCGTAACAAAGGGACTAAGAAAACAAAGTAAACATGGAGAAGAAGGGAGCAGGTCAACAAAGATGAGAAGATATATTGCAAAGAAAACACAATTATATTGGAAACAGACAAAATTAAAGAGCTGAAAACAAGCAATGTTTTGAAAGCTGTTATTGAGTCAGTTGGACCTGGTAAAGTACTAGCCAAGACCAGCATGGGAATATGAACTAACAATGGTGGATACAAAAGCAACAGAAGAAATATTACTAAGGACTAACAATCAACGGTGTGTTCTGTGAAGCAAGGCCACTGGAAAACAATGATATAGTGGTTTCTTTTCTACATCTGCCAGCTTACATAGACGATGAAGCAGTTCTTGAAAAATTAAGAATGTGGGTTGTCATGCCCTTGCAACCTATAAGGAGAAGATATCACCCAGGAACAGATGTAACAGATGGAACAAGGTATGTTAAAGTGCGATTTCCAAAAGATGTTGTTTCCTTGCCATACAGCGCCAAATTTGAAACAGCAGAGGGCATGCAATACAGCCGAGTGATACACAGCAGGCAGGTGAAGACTTGCAGATTGTGTATGAGCACTGAACACATGATGAGGGATTGCCCGACTTTCATATGCAGGGAGTGCTGTGAGCAAGGGCACTATGCAAGAGACTGCACCGCAACTGAATGCAAGAGGGCGCTCATCAGCTGTGAATGCCAGGGACTGAGTGAAGAAAATGAAAAGGAAGAGGAAACATTGTTACTGAAAAGGCAAGAATCAACAATAACTGATCAACAAGACGAGGAAACAGTTAAAGGCTATAATCAATCTCCAGGGGAACCACAGGCAATAGAAGAGTCAATGGAACAAAATAATGTAACTAAGGACTGCATGTGGAACAAGGACAATGAAAAGGAGAGTGGGGCGGTGGAGTTTGAGGACACAAAGTTTGAGGACACAAAGGCTGAAGAGGAAAGGAGAGAATCAAATGAAAGAACACAGGAAAATGGACAAAGTATGGAAACAGAGGAAAACAAAGGCAGTGGTTCTGATATAGGAGAAGAGGAGATCACGAGAGACATGAGTAAAGAGGTACATTTTGTAAGACTGGAGAACAGAAGGAAAAAAAAGATCACAATTCCTAGCATACAGAAAGTAATAGAAAGACAGAAAGAAAGAAGCTAAAGGAATAAAAATGGGATGCAGGACTGGGAGATTTGAAGTGTTAGAAGAAGAAGTATCGGAGTAAGATGTACTATATAATGGAAAAAAATGTATGTTTGTGTAAATTTTTCTTCTGTAGCTTGCTCTTAACAATGACGATGTGCATAGTCTATAAATGCAAGAGGGCTAAATAACATACAAAAACTACAAATGTTAATAATCAGTGCTCCAGAAGCAGAAGTACTATGTATTCAGGATGAAGAATGTGTTATGAAATGTAGAGGTATATGGGATGGAAGTATATTGTACAACAATGGGAAAGAAACACAGAGAAGAGGGGTAGCCATTTTAATTAAAAGAAATACATGTGAAACACAAAGAATGATATACAATGACGAGAGAGGGAAATGTATAACAGTAGAATTAGTGAAAGAGGAAAATACAATTACTCTATGTAATATACATGCTCCAAATGAGGAAAAAGAGAAAGTGGATTTTATAGAACAATAATGACAAAAATGGAAGAGTGGGAAAATGTTCTTTGGATAGGAGATTTTAACATTACTCATTGCTCTACTATCAGATGTTTCAAAAATATTGTCATTCCTTCAGAAATGCAAGGAGAAAATACAATATTAACAATTTGTAAGAGGAGCAACATCAAATGCCAGTGCTTATCTCCCTCGGGGACTACATCTCCCAGTATGAGAGGGATGTTCTTAATGAGACACAATGTCTGACTTGCATTGAGTCCAATGCCATTTCCTGCTTGCTGAAGGTTGACTTTAGTTGAACGGTTATTTTTGTCCAAATAGCCATAGTCGAAGGCATACAATCTCTGAAGAATGGAATTGAAATAAATAAGATTGCAACTCATGTATTCAAAAAGCAGTTTCACTTCATACTGTGCAACTCCTTCCAAGATATCATGCATAATATCCAGCACAAAATTCTCGGATACATTAAAGTAAGTCAAGGTATTGAGTATAGAATTTCTTTTAACACTGTAACAAGAGTTTTCGTTGGGGTTGTCAGCAAGATACTTATAATTCTCCTCATTTAGGTTTCGGTTACGCAACATCACTCGCGGATCATCCTCACTAAATACTTCCTGTGCTAAAACCTTGTCAGTGAGGCAAAGTCTGCAATAATGTTTTGCAGAAAAAGACTCGACGTAACCAAGAATACCATTTAGACCTAGGTTATCGCCAGTAATTTGCGCAATAGTCCCAAAAACGGGCTCTTCAGAAAATGACATCTTCATTCCCTTCTGCTCAAGTTCTTTCACATCATCAACTAATGGGCCAAGTATTTTGTCCATGCCATATTTTTTCGCATCTTCAGAATGGAAAAAAGAAATTAGATGTATGTTCATTAAGGAAGAATTTATGTGTGGTGGCAAGTTTCGAAGCACAAAATATAAACAGCCAAGTTTATGAATCCCATGTTTAGATCCTAATGGGTTTGCTGTTTCGAAATCATCATAGTAAATTTGGATCTGAAGTGCATTACTATGGATGGAGTACAATGGATGGTTTTTGTAATACTGTCCATCACAAAAATCTCGATACATATCATTTTGCTGTTTCCCTTGAATGAGATTACACACTTGAACTCAAGAGTCTTCAGAAGAGGGATATATATGAATGTGTCATTTTATTTCTTCTTGAATCGTATCTGACACCTAAATGCATTTCAATAGGCTCGACAACCCCCCATTTCTCACTGAAATATTTCCTCCATTTTGTATCGGTATTAAAATCAGAGAACGGATTATGAAAACTCTTAAAAACTTCGTCAACTGAACTTCTACTTGTGCTATCAACTGGCACGACATTTAAAATTCTCTCTCTTAAACTTGTATGAAAATCATTAACAAAATCCTCCATGCTTTCAACAACTGACATAACTAAACTGTTTGCAACACCATTACCCTGCAATTTGGCTATTATCGATGCACACATTTCCCTGGAACTATCCCTTGAAACAGAAGAACAATCTTGCAAACTTGCATCATTATCTGATCTTTGCTCTGTGTCAGACACAACAAGCAACACTGCTTCATCAGGATTTGGAGCTTGTTGATGTTGTAGTGATATACTATATTTGCACTGCTCGATGCTACACCCCCAAAATGAAATCTAGTTAAATGTTTTCTAAACCCTGCATAACTTTTAAATTGCAAGTTACAACCATCCTGAGCACAAACTTCCTGAGCTCAAATTTCTTCCCAGGGTACAAACCATGTACAAGTTTAAGGTGTCGAATTAATTTGACTGTTGTAGCAAGCAGTGATTTGCAAATGTAGCATCTAAATATCATTCAAGAATTTAGCTCTCAGCTCCTTTACCCTTGGGCTCTCACTTGTGGTGCCAACATCAGTTCTGTAGACAGTAGTTTGGACAAAAGTGTATAGATTTTTGAGTGGAAGATCATAGCTGATGCTGAAGACAAAATGGACCTTGAAGAGTTCATCAATTGCTGCTAGTGAAGAGGATGCTTGGCAGGGGATGATCTTTTTATCAACCACGATGAAGAACTGACTGATGGCTTCCTTGCTGCACCCTGAGGCAAGAATGTATGGTTGACGATTCTCTTCTGTCTCAAGGTGTTCCTGTATACTCCGGCATGTCTGAATGAAGAAAAAAAAATACCATCAATACTAATGACAAATTAAAAAGTACAGCCTAATCAGTTAAACATTTATTTTAATCTTTTTAGTTTAACTGAACATCACAAACAACAGGAGACAGTACAGAAGTAAAGTATATGCACCAACCAGCTGTTAATTCAATTTAAGTTGAGAAATATCAACTTGCTATTTTAACCCCCATTTTAGAGTTTCTCTCATATTGAATTATAAACTGTAGAAATGGATTGATTCGAGGTACAACACTCATATCCCATGTTTTATGTCACCAGTGCACCAGTACAGCTTTGTGAAATACCACCAGATGGTCAACAGCCTGACAAACAGTGATCTTATGGATTTTCTTTCTTCCTGAAGCCTGGGGTGATAAGAGATGTAGAAGCAGAAGGAATGAAGATGTGTCACTGTCCCAATCTGAAAAACACAGAACATATGTAAATGTGTATAATAAGTTTAGTAGATTTAAGCTGCAAAGCCATTGCAAGTTATTGGTGTACAACTCTACCTGGGGAATCTTGTGCCTCACTGCCTTCTCTGTTCTGTTTGGCAGATGACAGTAATCTTTTCAGCAGTGGAGTAGGAGTCAAGGTTTCTGCTAGTCTAATAACCTTTGCTTTGAAAGCAGTTGACCACCTTTGCAAAAGTCTGGAAGCAGTTTCTGACCCAAAGAGGAGAGTGAAGTCCTGAAGAATCTGAAGCAGAAGTAAACATGTAAAGGAATGACCATAAAACATTAATTATATTCACAAGCTTAATGTGTTCAGTTTCAACGAAGGAGACACTAACAGTTCACTGAACCTAGTATTTCAATTTGCTTAAAGGAACACTCCACCGTTTTCAGAAAAAGGGCTTATTAAACTTCTTTCCTACATTTAGATATGTGGGCAAATGCATTTGTCTCAGTGCATGCATTGTTTAAGTTTGGCAGGGTCGCCGCTAGCTTAGCATAATGAATGGAATCTATGTTGCCAGCTAGCATGTCCCGAGTAAAAGTGATCCAAAAAAAAAACACCTAATTACTTCTTGTGTCCTGCGTATTCACAACGCGTACAAAAAGCGATGCAGATTAAGACTAGGTGATTTCCTAGGCAGATATTGACTTTGATATTATTATGGGGAAGCACAGGCGAAGGGCACCATTTCTCCACACGTCATTAACTCATTGCTTACAACATTTAAAATACTGAACATATTAATTACTATCAGCATTCATTCATTCAGATACATCACTCATTAGCTTTTCTGTTATCACTCACCTGTGTCAATCAATTCATTTATGACAAAAATCAATCCACTGGTGGTCTCTACATCAGGAAACACATCTTTATCCACCTCTGTGCCAGTTTCATCTGTAACTGTCACTGCAAGATCTTCTGGTATTGAGAACTTCTCTTTCACTACAAAGAAAAGATGTTTTTACTTTAGCCAATGCTTTAGTCACTTGACACACAAGGTTAGACAAAATATATACACGTAATCATTAATAACTATCACTCACCCTCTGCTATAAACAAATCAAAGCAAGCCTCTGGGATTTTTATTAACTTCTTCTGATTCCGAAATTGTGCTTTGACAATCATTGTGATTTTGCGTCTGAACTCCTGTCTTGGAGAGGAAGAAACACCTCTTACTGGTTTGCTATAAATACAATCTGATTCAATTTGAAACAATTTGTGAAAATATAAAATATCGCAAACATGCATGTCATGAAATGCATAACAATGGTAGGCAATATCTGAATGACTTTAATAGGCTACTTAAAAATGTTGTGAAAAGTCTACATTTCTACATTTTTTGAGTGGTGGTAGGCCGAGTGTGTTCCGCACCATTGGCTCTAGTCAGACACAGTTTTTCAGCCTGTTTCAGCATGTTGAATCGTAGGGCTAGGTGGTATGATGATACATATCTTTACAGCAGTATAAAATGTTAACCATAACATTTTTTAAGTATGTGTCGCGACATGTAAATAATTGGGTGTGGCTAACTCGTGTGAAGCATGAGTGAGACTGAGATGCTAAAAAGAGAAATGAAATAAGGTGAAGTACTTTTCATGTAAATGTTGTGAATTTATTTATTATTATATAAAGCTTGTCTATTTTCCATAACTATATTTATAAATAACTAAAATATATTGTTACAATACCACTCAAACCCCTATCAAAATGGCATCGGGCCATCGATGAAAGGAAGAAATCGACTCAGTTTAGCAAATGCATCAGTGCAAAAGAATGATGCAGGGCTCCAGACTGCAAATAAAACGGTTGCATTTGTGACCAAAAATATTAATTTGCAAGTGATATTGTCGTCGAGATTGCCACTAGCGACTATAAAAAATATACTTTATGATCAAAAATTGCATGTCTATTTACTGGCATGTTCTGTGACGAGTAGCCCATCACACCTTTTGTTGTGTTGACTTAATAAAATGAGACCACTTGCAGTTGCTCCTTAATAGATTTTTTGTTTGTAGCCCTGTGATGACAGCAAACAAAGAAGTCAAGACGGCACAGACTGAAGGCTGTTATGTTGTGTTGCCTGTGCATTCCCATGAGTAAATATTTTAATATTAACACGAGCAGAGGGAAATAAAGAAAGTGATAAGCATGATTGATCGTCAAAATGATAACATGTGCTGCAGTTTGTGTATCTGCAGGCTGTAGTGACAGTTTCTCTTTTTAAAATATCCAAATCCAAATCTTTTTCAAATACATCTCCTTTAATGCAGTTATTTTTACACAGAGGTGCAAAATGCACATGGTAGCCGGTAGCCCTTTCGGTGTGTTTGAGTGCAGCTTTTTTGCCCCAATGGAGGCGACAACATGGTTGGCTTTCATCAGCACAAGTGTGGTTTGTCCTTACCCTTAAAAAGTGTAATTTCCTTCCAGAACACAGTAATTATCAGGACTACGGCTTTGCTTGGAACTGAAAGAGAAACCCCAAGGGACATTTATTTCAGAAAATATTAATCTAGAAACAATGTTTTACAATACAAATAAATATTTTTGGCACAAAAAAAAATAAGCAGAGAGACATTCTTCACAATGTAAGAAAAATAACTTCCCACTAAGTTACTAGTTTGGTTAGACACGTTTGTTGCGTGGGCACCATCTAGTGGACTCTTGTTTTCAAGCGCAAAAATCACTCATGCATTTGTACACTCAGTCAAAAAAAAATGTACACAGTAACGTTTTAAAACTGTGTTTTAATGGACGGTAAAACAGTCCACCGCTCATTAGACAGCTGTTTTTCTATGGCTAGCAAGTGACATGACTTGAGTGTGCAAGCTTTATTTTTCTCTTCACTGTAAGAGAATTTACTCTTTGGCGTGGCTTAGAAGCCATCCTGTTGGAGTGGCATTCCATCTCAGATTGTAAGAAAGTGAGTACTGCATATACACCACCAGCAAAGCAGGCACTGCTGGGATTTGAACCCAGGATCTCCTGTTTACTAGACAGGCACTTTAACCAACTAAGCCACAGTGCCACTGTTATAAAAGCTCTGTTTCCTCAGTCTAAGTGTGTGCAAGAACATCTGCTCGACGTTTTGACGAGTGCACACTCTGTACAGAAAGACTTTTACAGATCTAAGATAATCATCCTGCAGAGGCATGCATGTTTGTGTCTGAACGCTTCTCCTCCCATCAGCTGCAAACTTGTTTGAATTCTTGAGATATTATTAAGCACAAACCTAGATCTTATCTCAGAGCAAATAAGTCACTAGTTAAACCAAACAACTCTGATGGGATTCGACCTTCGAATAGCTCAGACAACAAGCCTAGAAGTCCAATGTACTATTGGGTCTTGGTATGCAAGCGACATGACTCAAATGTGCAATCTTTTATTCTCATCACTGCAATGCCCACAACCAGGGAATTTGCTCTGCAGTGTGGCTTAGAAGCCATCCTGTTGGAGTGGTGTTCCATCTCAGATTGTAAGAAAGGGAAAGGAGGTACTGCAATTACATCAAAAGAAACACCAGGCACTGCTGGGATTTGAACCCAGGATCACCTGTTTACAAAACAGGCACTTTAACCAACTAAGCCACAGCGCCACAGGTGTACAACGCTGTTTCCTCTGTCTGTCCTGATGCTGCTCATATGTCATGTATCCTGGTATAAATATTATTAATATCAAGTGGTAAAATCAATAGGCGGGTTCTCAAAGGCACATGGAGACAGAGAATCGTCATTTTGGAGAATGCGAGCAATGATCTTGCTACCGCTCGCATGCTAAGCAAACGCTCTATCATTTGAGCTAATTCCCCATGCAATAAAACATAAAGCAACACAAAGTTTCCAAGGGATTGTGGGATTCTGAGGCCGGCATGACTGTGAGGTGGGTGCCTTTAGCCGTTTGGATATAACCGATCTACCTACGTGTTGACTTACCTGCTTGTAACTCTTTGGAAGGTTTTCTTCAGACGCATCTGTTGATTGATTTAGATTGCTTGCTTATTGTTTTGGTAGAAGTTGTCTTTTTACCAGAGTGGTTCTAAAATAAGTGGTTCTCCAAGGCACAAGGCTGGTTCTCCAAGGTACATGTGTTGACTTACCTGCTTGTAACTCTTTGGAAGGTTTTCTTCGGAGGCATTTGTTGATTGATTTAGATTGTTTGCTTATTGTTTCGACAGAAGTGGTCTTTTTGCCAGGGTGGTTCTATAATAAAACCCCAAATGGAAAAATATAAAGAGGCGATCTTCATGTCTCCTGTCCATTCGAGATAAAGAGCAGCTGCTTATAGGCTGGTGACAACTGTTTGCTTTGTCCATCTGGTGTTATTGTAACTTTTTCTGCGTAAAACATTGAATGGATTATATTTAAACCATCTGTCTAATAAAACTACTTAGACTGTTTTTTGCATAAGGTTTGTGGCTTGTTTCTTCCACTCCCGAGGTAAGTCTTGTGAAGCTGTGGCTCTTTAATTGCTCAGTTTAATTGTCTACATGTTGGATTGGAGAAGACTTTCAGACCCATTGTGAGTTTTTGACTGCCATGTTTCAAATCCAGAGTAGATATTATTCCATTCATTGTTAAGTGAAATATACCAAATCTTAAATCTAGCCATTTAGGCTAGCTTCAACCTCACAGGGTTCCAGCTAAGCATGACAAGGCTGTTGGGCTCAACTGGTTAGTGCATAGACTTTCAGACCTGATGATAACAAATGTTTGCTTTTACCAGGGGATGTTATTGTATCTCTTTCTGCATGGGCATTGTAGCTTGTTTCTCCCACTTCCAAAATATGTCTTGTGAAGCTCTTTGATTGCTTAGTCTAATTGTCTACAAGTTGGTTTGGAGAAGACTTTTAGACCCGATGGTGGAAGTGTGACCACTCTTTGTAACAATATGAATCATTGTCCTTCAAACCTTCTTTTGCTCTCTTGGGGCCAATGTCTGAAGTAATTCAGCATGCATTGTGAGATTTTGACTGCCATGTTTAAAATCCAGAGTAGGTATTATTCCATTCATCGATAAGGGTGAAATACCAAAGCTGAAATCGAGCCATTTAGGCTACCTTCTACCTCGCAGCGTTCTAGCTAAGCAAGACTTGGCTAAGCGAGCGCTCTACCATTTGAGCTAATTCCCCATGAGATAAAACATAAAGCAACACAACGTTTCCAAGGGATTGTGGGATTCTGAGGCTGGCATGACTGTGAGGTGGGTTCCTTTAGCCGTTTGGATATAACCGATCTACCTACGTGTTGACTTACCTGCTTGTAACTCTTTGGAATGTTTTCTTCAAAGGCATCTGTTGATTGATTTAGATTGCTTGCTTATTGTTTTGGTAGAAGTTGTCTTTTTACCAGGGTGGTTCTAAACTAAGTGGTTCTCCAAGGCACAAGGCTGGTTCTCCAAGGTACATGTGTTGACTTACCTGCTTGTAACTCTTTGGAAGGTTTTCTTCGGAGGCATACCATTTAGGCTAGCTTCAACCTCACAGGGTTCCAGCTAAGCATGATAAGGCTGTTGGGCTCAACTGGTTAGTGCATGGACTTTCAGACCTGATGATAACAAATGTTTGCTTTTACCAGGGGATGTTATTGTATCTCTTTCTACATGGGCATTGTAGCTTGTTTCTCCCACTTCTGAAATATGTCTTGTGAAGCTCTTTGATTGCTCAGTCTAATTGTCTACAAGTTGGTTTGGAGAAGACTTTTAGACCCGATGGTGGAAGTGTGACCACTCTTTGTAACAATATGAATCATTGTCCTTTAAACCTTCTTTTGCTCTCTTGGGGCCAATGTCTGAAGTAATTCAGCATGCATTGTGAGATTTTGACTGCCATGTTTAAAATCCAAAGTAGGTATTATTCCATTCATCGATAAGGGTGAAATACCAAAGCTTAAATCGAGCCTTTTAGGCTACCTTCTACCTCGCAGCGTTTTAGCTAAGCGTGACTTGGTCGGTTAGCTCAGCTGGTTAGAGTGTGGTGCTAATAACGCCAAGGTCACAGGTTTGAGCCCCGTACGGGCCATTTTCCAAGAGTTCTGCTGTGACATGATTCTGGCAGTCCACTTCTCAACCTGATGCTGCTCAAATGTCATGTATTGTGGTATAAATATTTTTAGTATCAAGTGGTAAAATCTGTAGGAGGGTTCTCCAAGGCACACAGAGACAGAGAATCATCACTTTGGAGAATGCGAGCAATGATCTTGCTACCTCTCGCATGCTAAGCAAACGCTCTACCATTTGAGCTAATTCCCCATGCAATAAAACATAAAGCAACACAAAGTTTCCAAGGGATTGTGGGATTCTCTGGCCTGCATGACTGTGAGGTGGGTTTCTTTAGCCATTTGGATATAACCGATCTACCTACGTGTTGACTTACCTGCTTGTAACTCTTTGGAATGTTTTCTTCAGAGGCATCTGTTGATTGATTTAGATTGCTTGCTTATTGTTTTGGTAGAAGTTGTCTTTTTACCAGGGTGGTTCTAAAATAAGTGGTTCTCCAAGGCACAAGGCTGGTTCTCCAAGGTACATGTGTTGACTTACCTGCTTGTAACTCTTTGGAAGGTTTTCTTCAGAGGCATTTGTTGATTGATTTAGATTGTTTGCTTATTGTTTCGACAGAAGTGGTCTTTTTGCCAGGGTGGTTCTATAATAAAACCCCAAATGGAAAAATATAAAGAGGCGATCTTCATGTCTCCTGTCCATTCGAGATAAAGAGCAGCTGCTTATAGGCTGGTGACAACTGTTTGCTTTGTCCATCTGGTGATATTGTAACTTTTCTGTGTAAAATATTGAATGGATTATATTTAAACCATCTGTCTAATAAAACTACTTAGACTGTTTTTTGCATAAGGTTTGTGGCTTGTTTCTTCCACTCCCGAGGTAAGTCTTGTGAAGCTGTGGCTCATTGATTGCTCAGTTTAATTGTCTACATGTTGGATTGGAGAAGACCTTCGACCCATTGTGAGTTTTTGACTGCCATGTTTCAAATCCAGAGTAGATATTATTCCATTCATCGTTAAGCGAAATATACCAAATCTTAAATCTAGCCATTTAGGCTAGCTTCAACCTCACAGGGTTCCAGCTAAGCATGACAAGGCTGTTGGGCTCAACTGGTTAGTGCATAGACTTTCAGACCTGATGATAACAAATGTTTGCTTTTACTAGGGGATGTTATTGTATCTCTTTCTACATGGGCATTGTAGCTTGTGTTGGAATGGTTGTTGTTGCAGCATGGACTGTATAAAGTGTGACACCAGTCGTCTCATGTTGTTTACATGTGAGAGTACAGACCGGGTTTGTTGTGTTCAATAAAATTAAGTGTACGCAACTATATTGGCGTTAACCGTCCATTCTATGTATTAAAGAAGATAGAATGAAACATGGTGGCAGCGGTGCTTAGTGAGAAAGACAAGCACAGACATTAACAGACACAACGACAGACACCGGCTGAGAATGGTAGAAAGAGCGGAGTCACGGGCAGCGCGGATGGAGAATACACTGGGACTGAGACCTCCACGAGCTCTCTGCCTAGACTCAACTAATCTGGTGAAATCATGGAAATTGTGGAAAGAAGAATTCACGCTGTATATGGATCTCACTTTGGAGGATGCTGACATTGGCAAATTGAAAGTGTTCACTTATCTCATCGGGGAGGCGGGAAGAGAGCTGTGCGAGACCCTGATCCCCTCCGTGTCACCAGATCGGATAGTAAGAAGATTAATAAATGCACTTGATGACCAGTGCAGTCCAAAAGTGAACGAGACAGTGGAGAGATACCGTTTTTTTGTCAGAAATCAGGGCTCTGACGAGAACATTAACAAATATGTAATGGATTTAAGAATGCTTGCCAGCACGTGCAATTTCGGCGATAGAATTGTTTGCGGCATATCCAGTTCTGTTTTGAGAGAAAGACTTTTAAGGGAACAGGATTTGACTTTGGGAAAATGTGTGCAAATCTGCAGGGCAACAAAGCTATCGCGGGAAAATAGTAGAACAATCGAAGGTCGAGAGACAGAGGAAGTACACGCTGTAAAACAGGAAGTGATGACAGAGAAAAGTAAGAGCAGTATAAACTGCAAGTTTTGTGGGAAAATGCATGAAAGAAATAAACACAAATGTCCTGCATATGGGAAAAAGTGCAAAAAATGTGGGAAAGACAATCATTTCGCCACTATGTGCAGAACTAAAATGCAGAAAGGAAAAATAGTACACACTATTACAGAGTCAGATGATGACAGTTATGAGGACATCTTGTGTGTGACTTCAGAAACAGTAAACACTGTGATGAAGGAGAACCAAAGGCCGCATTCAAAGCTTTTTGCTGCCATGCTCCTGGGAAAAGAACAGGTAAAGTTTCAGTTAGATTGTGGAGCCAGCTGTAACATCATACCTGTCAACCGGTTAAACCCAGACACACTAATTGAAAAGACTGAGCAAGTGCTGGTGATGTACAATAAAAGCACACTGCACCCATTGGGAAAATGTAAAGTTAAACTAAGGAATCCTAGAAACAAGAAACTGTACCAATTAGAATTCATGGTTGTTGATGAGAGGTCTGCAGTGCCACTGCTGGGCAGCAGGGCAGTACAAGCCATGGATCTAGTGAAAGTACAGTACGAAAATATCATGGCTGTGGATAGCATAGTCACCAGAGAGTATGTGAAAAATGAAATGTGGAGCATGAATGATATCAGAAAAGACTATGCAGATGTGTTCCAGGGAGATGGATGTCTGGAACTTTGTTCCAGGGAGAGGGTGCCTATAAGATAGAAGCAGACCCCACAGTAACCCCAGTGAAACTGCCAAAGAGAAGAGTTCCTGTGGCGATGATGGCACCACTTAAAGCAGAGCTGAGTGATCTTCAAAGAAGAGAGATCATTACATCAGTTGATTGTAGTACAGAGTGGATCAGCAGTCTTGTTATTGTTAAGAAGTCATCAGGAAACCTCAGGATAGATCCAAGACCACTCAACAGGGCTCTGAGAAGATGCCATTTTCCTCTGCCGACAATAGACGACATATTACCAGACTTGTCAAAGGCAAAAGTTTTCACTGTGTGTGACGTAAAAAATGGATTTTGGCATGTGACCTTGGATGAGGAATTGAGCTACATGACCACATTTGCCACACCATATGGCAGATACAGATGGCTGAGGATGCCAATGGGCATCAGTTCGGCACCGGAGGTGTTTCAACGAAAACTCAGCCAAGCTTTGGAAGGGTTGAGAGGCATATATGTCATAGCAGATGACATCCTCATCACGGGAGGGGGTGAAACAATAGAAGTAGCAAACCTGGACCATGACGACAAACTGAGAGCACTTCTAAATAGATGTAGAGAAAAGAACATCAAACTGAATGCAGAGAAGTTGCAACTGCGGAAAAGTGAGGTTCCGTACATTGGACATTTACTTATCGCTCAGAGTGGATCCCGAAAAGGCAAGAGCAGTCAAAGACATGCCACGCCCGATGGACGTCAAAGGTGTCCAAAGGCTCCTGGGCATGGTTAACCCTCTGGGGTCGACAGGTGCGCCGGCGCGTTTTTGGCGCTTTTTTCCTCTTCAACGTGAAATCCACTTAAAATACTCCGTCATTCATAATCATACACATACATGTAATACATCATTCGAAACTGTGAAGTGTCTACTTTTATTTGACTGCCTTCATAATAACAACAAAATGCTGTGCTTTTGGCAAATAAAGAAAATAACCAGGGTGTGCATTCAGACATCTCTGTCTTCTTGACCATCTTCCTGAAACACGTTACAAATATGAACTGATAACTCCACCAATACTTATCACACGAACATGATACATATGTCTAATGAAAGCCTGAAATGACTATTTTTAAATGATGTAATTAAAATCGAAAGCAAATATTGTCTTTTTGTGCAATCTGTATGTAAGTAAAGAGAGGTACAGTTTTTCTGGCTCGACCTCATTAGCGCTAATGTGATCCCATTATATGGAAATTACCTGACGCGGTCTATGCAAACAAGATCAATGCCCCAAACAATGCTGTAAGAAGCACCAAGTTTTAACAGATTCCATTAAAGATTAAAAAAGATTCCATTAAAGGTTTTAACAGAGCCATATTGTATTGGTCATATACAATATTGTTACTTATATACATATTGTTACTTTATTATTTTTTTTAAGCATCTGTCTTGTAGTATAGTGTCTGTTTGATCGGTCTCTTGTCTGGCACACATGCACTTTAAGTGGATTTTAGGATTTTTTTTAGTACTTATCTCTTGTCTGGCACTGTTTGCACTAGTTAAATATTCTAAATAAACTACAAACACAACATATACACATTTATTTTGTCTTCACATTCTTTTAACTCCTTCTTCTTGTAATCTCCACATTCTTGTAACTCCTCTCTCAGTCACACACTTACCTGTAAGGCTCATTATGCAGCTCATTATGCGGGCCTTTGTCTTCTCAGGTGTGAATTACATTAATATGCATGATAGTTGAAGCCTACTCGCATATGCCCTTTACAAATGAAAAGTGTCTTAGAAAATTTAAATCAATATATTGTTTTCTGTGAGCGAGTAAACAAGATGATTTTCACATAATTTTGAAGCAAAAACACTAGGATACAAGATCCAGTTCTCAAAAGTCCTGTGAACCAATGTTCTGTATGTGTTTTATGGCCTTATTCAAGTGATTTATAATGTTTCATTTTTCACTAAACATGCATAAACATTGTTTTCTCAAAAACACAATCATGTACATACATGCTGCTCACATATTATTGTAGTCCAGTTTGTGCTGATTACAGTAATATTATCATAAGCAACTGAAAAAAGCACAAATATCAGGGTCGTCAAGACTTCTCCAGGCCCAAAAATACCCTCAGACCCCAGAGGGTTAACTATCTCTCGAAATTCTGTGACCACCTGTCAGATTGCTGTGAGATACTACGGCAATTAACCCATAAAGACAGTATTTGGGAATGGTCAGATGCTCATGAGCAGGCATTTGCACGGCTCAAAGATGTCATCACCAAAGCTCCAGTTCTCAAATATTACAACCCAGATGAGCCACTGACACTTCAGTATGATGCGTCAGAGACTGGGTTAGGGGCTGCTTTACTTCAAGAGGGGGCACCAGTTGCTTATGGAAGCCGGGCATTGACACAGACAGGAGAGAGGTTATGCCCAGATACAGAAAGAATGTCTGGCCATTGTCTTCGGTATGGAAAAATTCTATCAGTATACGTATGGGCGCAAAGTAACGGTACACTCTGACCATAAGCCGCTGGAAAACATAGTAAGAAAACCCCTGCTGAACACCCCAAAACGCCTGCAAAAAATGTTACTCAGGCTACAGAGATATGACATCGAAGTCAAGTACATCCCAGGGAAGGACATGTTGCTAGCCGACACACTGAGCCGCTCATACTTACCTGAACACGCATCAGAAAGTTCAGTGGAAATGGAGATCGAAAGTATAAACATGGTCCAGCATGTACATATAGCAGAAGAGAGGCTCCAGGCCATTAGAGAGGAAACTAGTAAAGACAGAAAATTGCAGTCACTGATCAGATACATTCAAGATGGTTGGCCAATGAGCAAAAAAGACCTGCCCAAGGACATTGCACATTTCCATTCATTTCAGGAGGAACTTAGTGCACAGAGTGGAATTGTCTTCAGGGGGGAGAGAGTTGTGATTCCTGGAAACTAGTAATTACTAGTAAACTACCTTCTACCTCATTAGTTCACCAAATATAAATCAAATCTTACCTCATCTAGGAGCAGGAGCTACTTAGCTTCGATCTCCTGAGACAGGACAGCTCCCAGTTCTGTGTCAGAGGCTTCAGTGTAGACAACAAAGGGGTAGTCGAAGAATTCTCTATAGCCTGATGGCGGGCATCGGAGACCCGGTAAGGCTGCTGATGAACCACTGTTGATGGATGATATGCGCGTGGCCTGGCTGAGATGTCGTGGTGAGAGTGGCAAGGGCACAAGGTATCCAATTTTTCATTAGGCTAATATGATTTAATTGTGTGTCTGCTTGCTTACAGGTTTATTGCAGGTGACCATTGTTGACCGTGCCAAGGAATGTACAGGGGTCCTGCCACTTGAATTTGCAGGCTCATTTGGGGATGAGCAGCAGAACCCGGTCTCCCATGTTGAATTTGCAGGGCTGTGCAGAATAGTTGTAGGAATGCTGTAGGTCTCGTTGGACTGCCTAGATGTGTTCCCAACAATTGGGCTGATGTGGTCAATGTGGTCCTGCACGAGCTCAACGATGGTGCCGAAGGGCAAGAGTTGATTGATCCATGCCACGTCTGGTCACAGTCCCTGAGGTCACTGTTCAAATAATAAATCAAAGGGGGTAAAACCAATTGTCAGGGCAGGACCCAAATACAACAACACCAGATAAAGTAAGGCAATTTAATGAACAGCAAAGAGCTAAAGTCATAGGCAATTCACTAGGTGGGATGCGATGGTCTGTCCCCCTCATCTCCCCCCCTAAGCGGGCTAAGTGATGTCAACAGCTGAGCAGAAGGGCAAAGTCACAACCCCAGGCAAGCCGTGGCCTGACCCATGTTCTGAAAGGGAGGGGATAAAAACCCTCCAATGGTCGGTATTATGCCACTTTCATCACAGGAGCAAGGAAAAGTCCACTAAAACAGAAAAAGGCAAAATACACAGGCCTGCAACATCCCCCGCTGGCAAGAAGTAAGACGGCTTCCTTCACGGGAAACTATGAAGTGAAGTGGCATCCCCCACAGGAACAGGTGTGGAGTGAAGTCCACCAAAGAAACCCATAAGTCCAGAAAAGAAAATAAACATAAATCCCAAAATGCCAGAAACGAGTAATCCAGAGAAGATGCTCCACGAAGGTTAGGCACAAGGCATAAAGTTAACAAAAACAAACCAGGAAACCAGGACACAACAACAACACAAAAACAAACAAGGAGAGAGAAACACATCAAGGCAGGTTGGAAGAGAGGAATACATAAGGCAGGTGGGGAATTGCGGAATACGGCGAGGTAGGGGGGGGAAGCGCGGAACATGTTGGCACAGCCAGAGGGGAACGAGAGACATCCACAGCCAAGCAAATGGGCCAAGCAACGTCCGCAGCCATGTAGAAGGGCCAAGCGACGTCCACAACCAAGAAGAAGGGCCAGGCGATGACCACTGCCAAGCCGTGGCCAGACCCAAAGGGAGGGAGGGAGGGCGGGAGGGAGGGAGTAAAAACTCTCTACCAAATCCCAGAAGTACAGAAAAGAGTAATCCAGGGAAGATGCCCCAAGGATAATAGGCACCAGGCATAAATTTACTATGCTGTCTTTGTCTGGCTGAGTCCTTCTGTCAGAGAAGAAGGTGTCTTCACAGAGATTTAAAGACCCAAATGCAGGGATAACATGAAAAGAGTGTTTTAATAAGAAAAATAACAAAAGCTAAAAACACACAGCAAAAGGCTGCGCCGCCTTGTTCCTCGCTCCCCCACTTGCCTCACCGTATTCCTCACTTCCCCCAACTGCATCATCATGTTCCTTGCTTCCCTCACACCTACTGGCACAAGACAACAGGTATATATAAAGAGGATAATTACAGAAACATAAGGTACAATCAGGGAGGATAGAGGAACACAGCGAGGCAGGTTGGGGAAGCAAGGAACACACAAGGCAGTTGGGGGAAGCACTGAGCACGGCAAGGCAGGGTGGGGGGAAGCATCTACAGCCGAGCAGAAGGGACAAGCGACACCTAGAGCCGAGCAGAAGGGCCAAGTGACACCCAGAGCTGAGCTGAAGGGTCGAGCGAGGCCCCAAGCCAAGCTGTGGCCTGACCCAAGTCTCAAAAGTGATGGAGAGAGGGAAAAAACCACCCAGCCAAAAGCCACTAGGGGAGGAAAAAGTCCACAAAAACAACAAAAAAAAAGGCAAAAGATATAGGCCTGCAACATCCCCCGCAGTCAAAAAGTGATACGGCCTTAAGCCATGTTTGCTTAAAAAGTGAAACAATTAAATTAGGTTTTTTATTTAATTATTAGGTAAAGATAGTTCAAAATGCTGTGTGTTTAAACATTGTAAAATATTGTGTGAATAGTGTGTAAAATATTTTATGTAGAAAATATTGCAAAATATGTGTATAGAAAGTGTAAATTCTATACACTTCCTTACAGCCTTCCAGAACCAAACATTACAATTTAATGACGTGACTTTGGTTTGCTGTGAAGAAGATCCAAAAAGTGTGAAGCAATGCAAGATTCTGTATAATACTCCCTAATTTTTTGGTATGCATAATTTCATGGTAGATTCATTAGCTGCAGAATGAATACAAGTAATAAATCTTTATGTAAAAATGTAAGTTTAAGTAAATGTAAATGTAAGTAGCTATGGATGAGAAAGCCTACAAAATACAGGTAAAACAATTATTTCTGTAATAACAATTAAACATAATTTCAGCAGAGTATGATGTGATAATCTCCTGAATAAAAATATTTTTAAATGAATATAAATATTATTCTATCATGGAAATGGAATGTCATCTGAATAATACAGTATGTGAAAAATAAAACCACACTGATAAATAAGGAAAAAAGCAGGTGAAAATAAACGAATCATGTCAAAATATAATAAATGAATCAAAAACATATAAAACAACACCGATCATTAGACAGCTGTTTTTCTATGGCTAACAAGTGACATGACTTGAGTGTGCAAGCTCTATTTTTCTCATCAAGAGAATTTACTCTTCAGTGTGGCTTAGAAGCCATCCTGTGGCATTCCATCTCAGATTGTAAGTAAGCGAGTACTGCATATACACCACCAGCAAAGCAGGCACTGCTGGGATTTGAACCCAGGATCTCCTGTTTACTAGACAGGCACTTTAACCAACTAAGCCACAGCGCCACTGTTATAAACCTCCGTTTCCTCAGTCTAAGTGTGTGCAAGAACATCTGCTTGACATTTTGATGAGTGCACACTCTGTACAGAAAGACTTTTACAGATCTAAGATAATCATCCTGCAGAGGCATGCATGTTTGTGTCTGAACGCTTCTCCTCCCATCGGCTGCAAACTCGTTTGAATTCTTGAGATATGATAAGTCACAAGTGAAACCAAATGACTCTGATGGGATTCGACCTTCGAATAGCTCAGACAAAAAGCCTAGATGTCCATTGCGCAAAAGAGCGTGAAACTGCCTCGGGTCTTGGTTTGCAAGTGACATGACTCGAGTGTGCAATCTTTTATTCTCATCACTGCTATTCCCACAACCAGGGAATTTGCTCTGCAGTGTGGCTTAAAAGCCATCCTGTTGGAGTGGTGTTTCATCTGAGATTGTAAGAAAGGGAAAGGAGGTACTGCAATTACATCAACAGAAACACCAGGCACTGCCGGAATTTGAACCCAGGATCACCTGTTTACAAGACAGGCACTTTAACCACCTAAGCCACAGCGCCACACCCATCTTTCCTCAGTCTGTCCTGATGCTGCTCATATGTCATGTATCCTGGTATAAATATTATTGTCAAGTGGTAAAATCAATAGGCGGGTTCTCAAAGGCACATGGAGACAGAGAATCGTCACTTTGGCTGGCTCTCCAAGGTACATGTGTTGACTTACCTGCTTGTAACTCTTTGGAATGTTTTCTTCAGAGGCATCTGTTGATTGATTTAGATTGTTTGCTTATTGCTTTGGTAGAAGTTGTCTTTTTACCAGGGTGGTTCTATGATAAAGCCCAAATGGAAAAATATAAAGAGGTGAACTGTTTGCTTTGTCCAGGTGGTGTAAAACATTGAATGGATTATAGAGATGGAATAAGACCTACTTATTCAGGAAACACTTCAACTAACACGTCTTTCCCTATCTTTTGCATTAAAAAAAAACAAACAAAAAAAAACAAACCTTTGACACTTTT
Source organism: Tachysurus fulvidraco (assembly GCF_022655615.1). Lineage (NCBI taxonomy): Eukaryota > Metazoa > Chordata > Actinopteri > Siluriformes > Bagridae > Tachysurus > Tachysurus fulvidraco. The sequence goes on from NC_062533.1 coordinate 66,016, forward strand.
TCATTGTAACTTTGAAAAAAATGTTTTAAACTCATGGTATATTAAGTATGTAACCTAGTGAGCCAGTATTAATGTATCCAATGCTAGAGATTTAAGCACTTATGTACGTCACTCTGGATAAGGGCATCTGCCAAATGCTGTTAATGTATAAGTATTTAAACCATCTGTCTAATAAAACTACCTAGACTGTTTTTTGCATAGGGTTCATGGCACCAGTCCAACAGGATGGCTTGTGAAGCTGTGGCTCTATGATTGCTCAGTTTACTCCACCAGCAAAGCAGGCACTGCTGGGATCTCCTGTTTACTAGACAGGCACTTTAATCATATAAGCTCTGTTTCCTCTGTCTAAGTGTGTGCAAGCTTTACTGCAAACATATGCAAGTTATGCAAATGCTTGACCATTTGATGAGTGCACTAAGATCATCATCCTGCAGAGGCATGCATGTTTGTGTCTGAACGCTTCTCCTCCCATCGGCTGCAAACTCGTTTGAATTCTTGAGATATTATTAAGCAGAAACCTAGATCTTATCTCAGAGCAAATAAGTCACAAGTTAAACCAAATGACTCTGATGGGATTCGAACCCAAAACCTTTGAATAACTCGCACAACAAGCCTAGAAGTCCAATGCGCTATCCATTGCGCCACAGAACCTGATGCTGGCATGGGTCTTGGTACATCTTCTCAGCTTCATCCAAATTCATGGAAAAGTCCTCTAAGCTCTCACACACACAATACATCCAACATTAAGAATTGCATCTACTGTTCGATGCAGTATAATAAGTAGAATCCCATAATGACTGCAGTATTGACATGAAATGTCCAAAGCCTCAGTAGCCACTTTTTGCCAAAAGTATTGGCACCCCACCGGGTATTCGTGTCACATGTAGCCCCGCCCCCAAAACTAGCGAAATCAAAAATTTGCTCAACATGGACATGTGACATATCAAAACACTCAGCACATTGAGGGGAACTGCCCCACGGGTATTCTGGTCACGTCACGTGACATCACGTGAGGTCACGTGAAAATTAAAAATTTGCACAACATGGACATGTGACATATCAAAACACTCAGCAGAATGAGGGGAACTGCCCCACGTGTATTCTGGTCACGTGACGTCACGTGTAGCCCCGCCCCCAAAACAAGCGAAATCAAAAATTTGCACAACATGGACGTGACATATCAAAACACTCAGCACATTGAGGGGAACTGCCCCACGGGTATTCTGGTCGCGTCACGTGACGTCATGTGAGGTCACGTGAAAATTAAAAATTTGCACAACATGGACATGTGACATATCAAAACACTCAGCACAATGAGGGGAACTGCCCCACGGGTATTCTACAGGGTACAACCCATTGCATTTAATTTTTGTTACTGCACCATCGTACAAGATCCTAATCCATTTAATAAAATTTTCTCCAAACCCAAACTTCTTTAAAACATCAAATAAGAAGCTATGGTCTACCCTGTCAAATGCTTTCTCAAAGTCTAAACTGATAACAAAACCATCTTTATTCTGCTCGCACATGTATCTTATCAAATCCTTTATACTAATCGTTGTGTCTGCTATATCTCTTCCTTTTACACCGTACACTTGGTTGGTTTTGATTGTGCTCGGCATTACTTCCTTCAGTCTGTTGGCTAAGATTTTGGATAGAATCTTAAAATCAGTATTCAGCATAGTGATTGGTCTGTAGTTCTTAAGATCTGTTTTCTGCCCTTTTTTCTTATATATCAATTTTATAAAGCCCATTCCCATTCTTTGATTCAACTCCCCTTTCTTCAAAATATCTACATATACTTCTTCCAAAATATCAGTTAAAACGTCTTGAAAAACTATATCAAATTCACTCCCCAAACCATCTATTCCGGGACTTTTCTTTTTGTTTAATTCACTTATTGCTCTCTTTATCTCTTCTTCCCTTATCCCTTCATCACATTCTTTTTTGTCCACATCCCCTACTGTTGTTTCTATTTGTTTCAATAGACCCTGTTTCTCTTCTTCATTTACCCCCTCTGCTCTAAACAAATTCTCATAGTATATCTGTATTTCTTTTAATATTTCATCATTTGCTTTAACTGTTCCATTTTCCCCTCTTATTTATTTTATTGTTTCTGCTTTCCCTCTTCTTTTTTCCAGATTCAAGAAAAACTTTGTACATTTTTCCCCCTCCACAATGTATTTTGCCTTACTTCTTAGTCTCGCACCATCATATTTCCTCTCTTCTATCTCACTCAGAATTCCCTTTTATTCCTTTATCCTTTGTATATTGTTCCCATTCTCATTTATCTCCTTTTCCAATTTTCCTCTTATTTCTCTCTCCTTATATCTCTTGTTTCTTTGTATTAGCATGCAGTACTTTACAGTAAACTTTTTGATTAAATATTTCACATTCTCCCACCAAATTCTTATATCCTCAGCGTACATTTCGTTCTCCTTCTCTTCCTCAATAATTTCTTTGACACTTAAAACATAATCTTCATTCTTTAAAATTTCTGTATTTAAGACCCATACTCCTGGCCCCCTTTGTACTGAACTCCAGTCTATTACCATAAAAATTGGTTTATGATCACTTAGGCTCGATTCCACGTATCTGATATTACCGATAAAGCTTTCAATGTTCCTTGTACATAAAACAAAATCAATTCTAGTTTTGCACATAAAATTCCCTACCAACTGCCATCTTGAAAATTCTTTTATTTTTTCATTCCTTTCTCTCCATATATCAATCATGTGCTGTTCTTCCATTAATAGCTTCAGTTCTTTTCTTCCTTTATCAGTTTTAAAAACCATTCCCTCGCCCATGTCAAACTTACTAAAAATGGTATTAAAGTCCCCCATCATCACAATTCCCTTGTAATTTTTTGAAAAAGCTCGTAAGGCACTAAAGTATTCTTTCTTTATGTTTTCTTCCGTTGGCGCATGGACATTAACCACAACTACCACTTTCGCCCCATACTCCATTTGTACAGCCATGCATTTCCCATCTTTATCGCTATACACTGTTTTACACGTTATGCCACTGTTTTCCCTTATTAAAAATGCTACCCCTCTGCCCATCCTATCATCACCATTGTTAAACAACACCTCTCCTTTCCACCTTTTCCTTATTTCTGCCATGTGGCCTTCCTTCCAGTTAGTCTCCTGCAACAAAATCACATCTTCCGCTTTACACATTTCCTTAACTCTCTCAAATTTCCTCACATCCGTTAATCCTCTAGCATTAAAAGTCACAAGTCTTAACAGCATAATGCATATTAGAGCAATAACAGATACCATTTTCTCAGTCCATCTCCATCAAATCCTTTAACGAGACAAATCTGTTCTCAGATTTCACTATGTCTTGTTTAGGGACCTTCTTTCTGGCAACATCCACATTGGGTATCGCTTTTACTGACCTTCTTCTCTTTATTGGTTTTGCTTGTTTGTCCTCCTTTTCTTTTCCCTCTCCCTCTTCCATTCCCGTTTCTCTTTCCTTGCATACTGGATCATCCAATTCCATCACGGTCAGATCATTCTGCAGGCTGTCCGTCAACTCCATTTGAGTCCCGGGGCCTTCGACCTGTTGAATGTCTACCAATGCCTCTTTCCTTTAGTCTTCCTTCTCCACCCCATCCAAAGCGTCTTGCAGACTGTCAGGCAGCGGTAGCTGGGTCCGGATACCCCCGTCCTGTTGTAAGTGATCGTCCTGGTTGTTTTCTGTTTGTCCTTGTTCCACACCTTTGTCCACTGTTTTTCCCCCTTCTGGTTTTGTTGTTCCATCCTCCTCTAGTCGCTCACTGTCCTGTTCATGCACCTGCCCATCCACCTGCTGGCCATTCTCCTCCTCCTCCTTCTCATTTCTCATCCAACACTCACACTTATTCAAAGGCAGATTGCAATCCGGGCACGTTACTGCATTGCAGTCCCTTGCAAAATGCCCTCTCTCCTCACACTTGAAACATTTAAAGTCCAGGCAATCCTTCACCATGTGATCCGGACTCATGCACTGCCGGCAGGTCTTCACCTGATGGCTGTGTACAACCCGGAAGTACTGTGGGCCTTCTGCTGTTTACATCTTTGTGCTGTAGGGTAGAGAGGCAACTTCTTTCGGGAACCGCGTTTTCACGAATCTCGTCCCATCCTCGATGTTGGTGCCCGGATACACTCTCCTTTTTAGCTTTGATATAGGGAAGACTCCCCATCCCTCCAATTTTTTAACAATTTCATCGTCCACCATATAGACAGGCAGATGCATAAAGGAGACCACATAATAACTGTTTTGCAGTTTTTTTACCTCACAGTTGGTACCTTGGATCACCAGACCCTCCAAGAGTAGCTCAGTGTCCTTTTCTTGTTCTAGGGTGACCTCATACTCCTTGTTTTGCTTAGGTCGCACAGCAAGAATCTTCCCCTCACCAATCCTCTCTGTTACTGCTTTTATCAGGTCAGATACTCTCATCTCGTTGAAATGTCCCGCATCCACCGTCACTGTTGCTTCCTTCAGGTAAATCCTATCTGTAACTACATTCTTTATTTTTTGGTTAACTTCTTTAGCAACTCGTCGTCGTTTAACCAGTCCATCATCAGTTATCATGTGAACTTCCTCTGGCATAGCCATTCCCAGCACCGAAGATCTGTCCATTACAAACAAATAAATAACAAAAAAAACAGGGTTAACCCAAAATCCCTCCCAACCAGCTAAAGCTGCTGGGAGGATGAGTGTAATCAAAACAAAATAAAATAAAATAAAAAATCACTGAAAAAATAAAGACAAAAATGAAAACAATACAAACAAAAACAGGGTGTGGTGAGCCTCTCTCATCTACTGCAGCCAAACACTTCCTGTGACCACCAGAGGGCGTTCTCAGAGTGGAATGGCCGTAAGCCAGAGGAAAGATGGAATGGAACCCATTTATAAATTGTTTGTTTTTTCTTTTTCCCTATTTATTTATTTATTTATTTATTTATGTTTATTTATTGTAATTTTTGTTTTCTATCAAAACATTAGCTACAGGGTATGAATATTAAGATGTTGTTGTTGTTAGAGAATTCAAATTGTAAAGTAAATGAATGCCTGTGTCAAAAGCTTACAGCACCTGGTATTCCCAGGCAGTCACCTATCCAAGTACTAACCAGGCCCGACTCTGCTTAGCTTCCGAGATCAGGCATTCTCAGAGTGGAAAGGCCGTAAGCTTGAGGATAGATGGAATGGAACCCATTTATAAATTGTTTGTTTTTTCTTTTTTCCTATTTCTTATTTCTTTCTTTCTTTCTTTCTTTCTTTCTTTATTGTAATTGTTGTTTTCTATCAAAATATTAGCTACAGGGTATGAATATTAAGATGTTGTTAGAGAATTCAAATAGTAAAGTAAATGAATGCCTATGTCAAAAGCTTACAGCACCTGGCATTCCCAGGCAGTCGCCTATCCAAGTACTAACCAGGCCCGACTCTGCTTAGCTTCCGAGATCAGACGAGATCGGGCATTCTCAGAGTGGAATGGCCATAAGCGAGAAGAAAGATGGAATGGAACCCATTTATAAATTGTTTGTTTTTTTCTTTTTTTTCTTTTCTTTTATTTGTTGTTTTCTATCAAAATATTAGCTACAGGGTATGAATATTAAGATGAGATGTTGTTTTTAGATAATTCAAATAGTAAAGTAAACTAGATTTGGAAAGTTCGTTGCGACAAACTTCGATGTTGGCTTTGACGGTGCAAGTATTCGCAAAGGCTGGTGCTTTTTGGAGGCGAGTGGACAGAAAGATTGTGATAGCTACTGACCGCTAGGGTGCGAGTACTTTTGGAGGTAAGCGGACATGAGCACGTGACGTGATCCAAATACCTGTGAGGCAGTTCCCCTCATTGTGCTGAGTGTTTTGATATATAACATGTCCATGTTGTGCGAAGTTTTTTATTTTCACTTGACGTCACGTGACTGCCCCACTTGATGTGACCCCACATGAGCTGCCCCACATGACGTGACCAGAATACCCGTGTGTTTTGATAACAAATGTACATTAGTAAATGTACATGCACCAGTGGAGGAGAAGGAAAAGAAAGAGTTTTTTTAATATTTTAAGAAATGTTGTAAAGAAGTACAAAGAAATAATAATGATGGGGGATTTTAACATGGTTTTTAGTAAACAAGATATGGCTGAAGGAATGGTTTTTAAAACTGATATAGGAAGAAAAGAATTAAAAGCACTAATTGAGGAAAAGAATATAATAGATGTGTGGAGAGAAAGAAATGAAAAGAAAAAAGAATTTTCAAGGTGACAAATAGTGGGGCCAGTTTGTATGCCAAACCAGAATTGACTTTGTTTTATGTACAAGAAATGTGGAGAATTTTATAGAAAAGATTAAGTATGAAGAAATAAGTTTTACTGATCATAAGTTTTTATTTTTTAAGTTGGATTGGACTGAAATGCAAAGAGGACCGGGAGTATGGATTTTAAATACACAGATTTTAAAGAATGAAGATTATGTTGCAAAGGTTAAAGAAATTATAGAAAAAGAAAAGGAAAATGGAATGTATGAAGAGAATAAGAGAATATGGTGGGAGAATGCAAAGTTTTTAATCAAGAAGTTCTCTATCAAATATTGTAGTTTAATAGAGAGATGCAAAGGATACAAAGAAAGAGAAATGAAGGAAAGTTTGGAAAAGGAATTAAATAAAGAAAATAAGGACATACAAAAGATAAAGGAAGTAGAGGGGAAACTGAAAGAAATGGAAGAAAAAGAATATGAGGGGGCGAGTCTAAGAAGCAAAGCAAAATATGCAGTGGAGGGAGAAAAATATACAAAAAAAGTACAAAGTTCTTTTTTGATCTGGAAAAAGGGGAGGGAAAGCTGAAACAATAAAAGAAATAAGAGGGAAAAATTGTAGAAGGAAATAAAAAGATTTTAGAAGAAATAAAAGATTTTTATGAGGATCTGTTTAGTGCAAGGGGTGTGGAGGACGAGGAAAAAAAGAAAATGTTGAATCAGATAAAAGCAAAAGTAAGTGAAGAAGATAAAAAAGACTCTGACCAGGAAATCAAAGAAGAAGAGATTGAAAGAGCAATAAATCAACTGAATAAAAAGAAAAGTCCAGGAATAGATGGGTTGGGGACTGAATTTTATGTATGTTTTAAAGAAGTGTTAAAGATTTTAAATGAGGTTTTTAAAGACATTTTCGAAAAGAGAGAACTTAATGAAATAAAAGGATGGGGCTGATGAAACTGATATGTAAAAGGAAAGGAGAAAAAGTAGATTTAATAAGCTACCGACCGATCACAATGTTGAACACAGATCTTAAGTAATGCCCCGTATAATTAAAACAAATCAAGCATATGGAGTAAAAGGAAGAGATATAGCCGACACAACAATGAGTATAAGAGACACAATTTGGTACATGAAAGGAAAAAATGAAGAGGGATATGTAATAAGTTTGGATTTCGAAAAGGCTTTTGATAGGGTTGAGCACAGGTATTTATTTGAGATTTTAAGGAGTTTTGGTTTTGGAGAGAATTTCATTAAATGGATTGAGATTTTATATAAAGGGGCACTAACAAGAATTAACAGATTGTTTTAAAATACGTTCAATAAGACAGGGTTGTCCGCTCTCTGCATTACATTTACATTTTCGCATGTGACAGACCCCTTATCCAGAACGACGCACATAAGTGCTTAAATCTCTAACATTGAATACATTAATGCTAGTTCACTAGGTTACATACTTAAGATACCATGAGTTTAAAACATTTGTTCAAAGTTACAATGGAAAAGTGTCAAAGGTTTGTTTTTTTTTTGGTTTTTTTTTTTTTGAATGCAAAAGATAAGGAAAGAAGTGCTAGTTGAAGTGTTTCCTGAATAAGTAGGTCTTCAACTGCCGCTTGAAAATAGCCAGTGATTCAGCTGTCCGGACCTCTAGGGGAAGTTCATTCCACTACCTTGGTGCCAGAAAAGAGAAGAGTCTTGTAGTATACTTGCCTCTTACCCTGAGAGATGGTGGAACCAGTCGAGCAGTGCTGGTAGATCGGAGGTTGCAGGGTGCAGTGCGAGGAATGATGAGGGCTTTGAGGTAAGAGGGAGCTGGTCCATTTTTGACTTTGTAGGCCAGAATCAGTGTTTTGATTCGGATGCATGCAGCTACCGGAAGCCAGTGGAGGGATTGCAGCAGTGGGGTGGTATGCGAGAACTTTGGAAGGTTGAAAACAAGCCGGGCAGCTGTATTTTGATTCTTTTGCAGAGGACGGATTGAGTTCATAGGTAGACCTGCCAGCAGTGCATTGCAGTAAATTTGACAGTTGATTGTCCATGGTTACCCCAAGGTTGCGAGCTGTGGCTGAAGGGGAGATCAGATCGTTGTGCAAGGATATAGCAAGATCATGACCTGGGGATGAATCACCTGGGATGAACAGCAGTTCAGTTTTGCTAGGATTGAGCTTTAACTGATGAGCAGTCATCCATGATAAAGTTGTGTATCATCAGCATAGCAGTGGTAAGAGAACCCATGTGATGAAATAACTTCACCAAGAGAGTGAGTATACAGGGAGAAAAGAAGAGGACCAAGTACTGAGCCCTGTGGGACGCCAGTGGAGAGTCTGTGTGCAGCAGATGTCACTCCCCTCCATGTTACCTGATATGAGCGTCCTTCCAGGTAGGAAGCAAACCATTCCCAAGCTGATCCGCAAATCCCAAGACTCTTGAGGGTGGATAAGAGAGTCTTGTGGTTGACCGTATCAAACGCTGCTGAAAGGTCAAGGAGGATAAGGATGGATGACCGTTTGGCTGATCTAGCAGCACGTAGCTTCTCAGAGACATCCAAAAGGGCTGTATCTGTAGAGTGAGCTGCTTTCAAGCCAGACTGTTTGGGATCTTGGAGGTTGTTCTGTGAGAGATAGACAGACAGTTGATTATAGACAATGCGTTCAAGAATTTTTGAAAGAAATGAGAGAAGTGATACCGGTCTGTAGTTACTGATGTCTGATGGATCCAGAGCAGGTTTCTTTAGGATGGGAATAACCCTTGCTCTCTTGAAAGTAGTTGGTACCTGACCAGATGCTATGGATCTATTGACGATAGTGGAAATGAAGGGCAAGAGGTCTTGTGAGATGGTCTGGAGCATAGTGGTAGGGAGTGGATCCAATGGGCAGGTGGTAGGATTGCAGGACTGGATGAGTTGTAAAATATCTTCTGCTGCTACACTTGAGAAATGTGACAACGAAGGTGTAGGGGAATGCATACTCTGAGATGTAAGTGCAGTCGGGGCTGAAGTGAAGGTCCGGCAGATTTCCTCAATCTTCTCCTGGTAGAAAGAAGCAAAGTCTTCTGCAGTTAGGGAGGATGAAGAAGGTGGAGCCGGGGGGCTGAGCAGAGAAGAGATGATGTTGTGGAATTTCCGAGGGTCATGTGAGGAAGCTTCAAGCTTTTCCTTGTAGAAGGAAGTCTTGGCAGAAGTCACATCTGAGCAGAACTTGACAAGAAGTGTTCTGTAAAAATCAAGATCTGCATCAAGTTGTGATTTCTTCCACTTTCTCTCTGATGATCTTAGCTCTCTTTGATTGTTGCGCAGCACATCTGAAAGCCTAGGAGCAGAACAAGAAGTTTTCTTGGGTTTAGTGAACATAGGGCATAGGAGGTCCATAGTTGAGGAAAGAGATGACAGGAAAGTATCTGTGGCTGAGTCCGAGGGTAGTGAGAAAAAAGACTCAGGATCAGGAAGGGAAGAAAGAGTGCCAGAAGCTACAGATGAAGGGGAGACAGAGTGAAGGTTGTGGGGGTAAGAGCGAGGGGGTGAGAGGTAGTTTTAGGTAGGATAGGTAGAGTGATGGTGAAGGATACCAGGTGATGATCAGAGACATGTAGTGGGGTAGCAGTCACGTCTGTAGCTGGAGAAGGAAGGATGAAAACCAGGTCCAGGACATTGCCTCCTTTGTGTGTGGGGATGTAGCTGTTGAGTGTGAGGGTGAATGAGTCAAGAAGAGACAGGAGGGAAGACAGCTTGTCAGAGGGGAGGTTGAAGTCACCAAGCACTGTCAGGGGGGAGCTATTGGAAGGGAAAGCACTAAGCAGTGAGTCCATTTCTTCCAGGAAGTCTCCTAGGGGACCAGGAGGGCGGTAGACAACAATGATAACAAGGTTGATTGGAGAGGTAACTGAAATGGCATGGAATTCAAAAGAAGAGATGGTTAAATGAGACAAGAGGAGAGGTGTAAAGCACCATCTCCATGACAACAATAAACCTGTACCACCACCCCTGCCTGTTTCTCTTGGTGAGTGAGAGAAAGCATAGGCAGAGGATAAAGCAGCTGGTGTAGCAGTGTTCTGTGGGGATATCCAGGTATCTGTTAATGCAAGGAAATCAAAGGAGTAATGGGAAGTTAGAGCAGAGATAAAATCAGCTTTCTTTACAGCAGACTGACAATTCCAGAGCCCACCTACCACCATTGTTTGAGAGTTACACAACAGAGGAGGATTGGCAATTAGAGAAAAAGAAGGAATAATAGGGATTAAAATTGAAGAAAATAATTCAGAGGGGAAAGTTTTTCAGTATGCTGATGATACGACGATAATTGAAAAAGACAAAGCAAGTGTTAAGGAAGTAATGAATGTTGTAAAAGAATATTGTAGAGGGTCTGGGAGTAAAGTAAATGAGGATAAAACGGTATATAGGAGATTTGGTAAAGCTATGGTTTTAACGGATTGTTTTAATTTCAAGGAAGTGAAATAAATGAGGATTTTAGGAGTTTTAATGGGGAAGAATGAGAAGAAAGTAAGAGATGAAATGTGGGAGCAAATTGTAACAGATATAGAGAGGTTGAATTTTTGGAAATTAAGAAATTTAAATTTAAAGGGGAAAGTTTCAAAATTGAATGTTTTAATGGTTTCTAAACTTTGGTATGTTTTATATGTTTCTGAAATGCCTTTATGGACAGAACAGAGGTTGAAGAGATGTTTTTTTTTACTTTTTATGGGAGGGGAAACCTGCAAGAATTGCACTTAACACGATTGTAGGGGCGGTGGTAAAGTGAGGCTTGGGGTTAATGGATGTGGAACAACGAAAATATGCTATGAGAGTGAAAATTGTGAAGAAATACCTTAATGAAGAGCACAAAACTGAGTGGAAGAAAACAATGAATTACGTTTTAAACAAATGTGGGGATTTTAACATGGGGGGTGGAATTTTAGGATGAAAACAAAAAATTGGATGACGGAAGGATTACCTGTGTTTTATAGAGAAATTTTTATTGCTTGGGGAAAGTTTTAAACGAAAATTGAGTATGATCCACATGGGAGGGAAAACATTTTAAATCAACCTCTGTTCTTAAATAACAACATTTTAAAACAAGGGAAAGAAATATTTCTTAAGAAGTGGATGGACGCGTGCATAACGAGAGTGAAGCCGCCTTCACACTGCACACGACAAACGACCGCCGGTAAACCGGAAGACATTCATTTCCTATGGAGAGTCGCAAGGTCGCTGCATGAGGTGTCGACCATCTGCGGATCCGTAATTTTCGGATCCGTTTTGAGCGTTGGATCCGTTAAAAAATTTGAACTTTTGCGACTACACCGCATCCGATATGCCGACCGGATGTGATGTATTCCAATGTTGTCCAATCAGGTTCGTGTGTGCGAGGTGATAAGAATTATTAAAAAGTATTAACATAAACTTTAGTAATTTTTTAAACTTTATCCAAAACAATCTTTTTGTTTTAAATACATTGTTATTGATAAAAAAGTAATAAATTATTAATATTTATATTGTGTTATGATATGTGTTATGATATGTATTATTTTTAATGTTGTTCCCATGTTTCTGGATTGCATTGATTGTTTGTACTCCTAACTTCATTCACCATGATAAATGCTAATTAAGTTAATTTAGCCCATTTCGGTAACACGCTTCCATGCTTCATATTCCTGTAAGCATCTCTGTATGATTCAAGAGTTGGATCATAAAGTAACGGGTGTTCGGAGACCGCGAGAATCACGCTTCTCTCCCATGTTGACGTCTGCACGATCATATTGCACATTACGTGCGACTGTCACTAGGTGGCCAAATCCGACAGCCGTGTCCGTTTGTCGTGTGCAGTGTGAAGGCCGCTTGTGAGATGTTTTGTATGAGTTTAAAGAAGGTTTTTTACCAACACGTTATTGTAGATGCAATGGAAGTAGCGAAAGAAGAGTACAATAAACAAGAAATTGCAAACAAATATGGAATCATTAAAAATGCAATACCGATAGTGTGGATTGAAAGAATAGAGTGTATGGAAGAAGAGCAAAAAAAAAAAAAAAACATTTACGTGAAATTGGGGGAAAAATTGTGTGATTTTAAAGAATGTAGAATTTAAAGAATGTACTTATTGCGTTTTTAGAGATGGTGTTTTTAAAGAACCGATTATAAATAAGAACTGGGTGGAAAAATTCAAAAATTTAAAAGAAGAGTGTATATGGAGAAACATGAGGGGAAAATGTGTGGAGACAAAGTTGGAATGTTTGGAGTATTTTATAAGACATAAAGTGGTTTTTACTGAGTCTATTTTAAATAAAATTGGGATGGAACAAAATACTATGTGTAAAGTGTGCCAAGAAAAGGAAGAGGGGATTTTGCATATGTTTTTATATTGTAAAGAACTGGAGGATTTTTTAAGCAAATGCAAATGTGTGATTAAAGATTTGACAGTGGAGTGGGATGAAAATGTAATGTAATGGAACAGAGTGGTGATTTTTGGTTGGGAAAAGAAGTGTCAAAACAAGAAGTTTATAAATCTGTGGATAATGTTGATGAAAAGTGCAATATGCGAGAGAAGAATTGTGGCTAAAAAGGACAAAATTGTGTTGGAGGTTTGGAATGTGTTTAAAAGGAAATTAGAAGTGTACATTGAAAGTCTATATGTGTATTTTAAATCTGAAAAAATGCTGGATGCCTTTTATCATGTTTTTACACCACAAGTTTGTTGTGTTTTAAAAGAACTAACGTGGAAACTGCCGGGGAGTGTAAGGAGAATTCTAAAGTATTTATGTAGATGTACGGTGTATGGAAAATGTGTGAGGTGTGGATGGGGAGACTGTTTTTCCGCCCAGTTCCAACTCTAAGAAGGCCAAGACGTCTTGGACAAAAGTGGCACTGCTCTCAACTTGCCTGTGTTTTGATTCCTCGATGGGGAGGTTGCTTTATAGTTCCAACTGTAAGAAAGCCAAGACTTCTCTGATAAAAAGCAGCAACTTGATCCTAATTAGTATAACGGTACAGGTTTGACAGAAGCAGCACTGCCAAGCCAGAAGACTCAATCAGAGAGCAAGATGCCTCATCTATTGATTTGAACCCTTATCCTGGCACCCTATTTTGGGCTTTTAACTTGCACTCGATGGGAAGGTTGCTTTGTAGTTCCAACTGTACCAAAACCAAGACCTCACTGACAAAAGCAGCAAATTGATCCTAGTTAATGGAATGGAACAGGTTGAACAGAAGCAGCACTGCCAAGCCCCAAGACTCAATCAGAGAGCAAGATGCCGCACAGTTTGATTTGATCACTTAACCTGGCACCCTATTTTTTAGCATTTACCTTGCACTGCTAAGCCAGAAAACTCAATCAGAGAGCAATATGTCACACGGGTTGATTTGATTCTTTAACCTGGCTTCTTATTTTCGGCATTTAACTTGCAATCGTTGGGGAGGTTGCTTTGTAGTTCAAACTGTAACAAACCTGGCACCCTATTTTCAGACCAGGGTTTGATTTCCCGACGGGGAGGCTGCTTTTCCGCCCAGTTCCAACTCTAAGAAGGCCAAGACGTCTTGGACAAAAGTGGCACTGCTCTCAACTTGCCTGCGGAAGACCGTGTTTTGATTCCTTGATGGGGAGGTTGCTTTATAGTTCCAACTGTAACAAAGCCAAGACTTCTCTTACAAAAGCAGCAAATTAATCCTAGTTAATATAATGGAACAGGTTTGACAGAAGCAGCACTACCAAGCCAGGAAACAATCAGAGAGCAAGATGCTACACTGATTGATTTGATCCCTTATCCTGGCACCCTATTTTCGGCATTTAACTTGCACTGGGACAAGCGCAGTCTAGTCCCAGTTGCCGGCAGCCTTCAACTTTCAGGACAGGTATTCCTCGTTAGTACGTGGAGGCAAGAGGTGTGTTTTTGGAACAGAGTGCCAGCCAATCAAATTGAAGCATTTTTCCTGCTCTCCCAGGCGCTAAATGTATGTCACGGTCAATTTTTTTTTTTTATTTAAATGTTTGTTTAGACCCTGGTTTGAATCCCACTCAGTGCAACTTTAAAAAATATTCTACACACTACTTTGTGAAGTTTAAACACAAATACATATATCTAACACATTTATAATAATATATAACGAATTAAGTGAGACACACAACATCAAAGAAATCAGTGGTAATCATTTTGTTTATTTGGCATTCTAAACACTTTAAAGGAGTAAAACACTAGAAAAATACACATAAGACTGCATATATACATATTAATGCAACATTAAATAAAGAGAAAATATATTTACAAAAGTTTACTGCAGGTGAAAGGAAATTTACAACATTTATTTTTATTTTCTTTTTTCTGCCACCCATCTCTGTTTTTCCATATCATAAAATGCAGACTTCTTAAACTCCTTCCAGGTCATTTCTTTTTCCATCCCCTGGTGCTGGTAAATGGAAAAGACTTTTGAAGGAGAGTATATATATTTCCCAGGAATACCAGGGAAGTCTGTATGTAGGTGTGGACTGTTTGGGCCCTGCTTTTGTTCCATCTTACAAAAACTACACAGGCGTCCAACACAGTGTACTTCAGGCCTCTTGCGCTTTTGCGTTCTTTTCTCCTCCACCTGTTTCTTTGTGGACGCAAGTTCTCTCTGAAAGAACTCGGTTTCCATAAAGTCTTGAAATGGCATTCTGGGGTTTGTTAGTCCTTCACCACTGTAAGCTTTGAAGACCTTTGTAGAGCAGTAGAAATATCTGACAGGGCCTTGTTGATAAAAAAAAGTGGACAGAGGAGCCATCATTCTCATAGCGAGACTTTGGCTGTCCACAGGCAAGACACATCTTTGCAGGGTGCAGAGTTACCACTGGCACACTGGTAGTTCCACTTCCCTCTGTCAACGAGTGCCAGAGTTGCTGTCGTTCCTGCAGTTTTTCTGGACTTGTGTTTAATGCAGTAGTGGTGTTCAGCAGTTTGGCCAAGTGCTTGACATACTGTGATATGTGCAGTCTTGTGGTTGGATGAAGCATGCTGTTGGGGTCAGTACAGGAGCTGTGGACCATTGCTGCACACTCCTGATCCACAAGCTTTAGCATGTCCTTCTTCCCATGTTGCTTATTCAACAAGCGGTCAATGGCCTCCTTCATTGGCGCTGTCCAATGTTTGTGATCCAGCACGAACACCCTTCCACCAGTCTTCACCGGTCCAGTGCGGGTACTAGAAGGTGAGGCCAGCATGGGCAGGGGTGGTGTGTATGTGGTTTCTACATAAAAGAAATCAAACAGAATCAATCTTCGTGCCCCAAAATACATTTTAACAGTGTTTGATAAAATCTGTTCATCTGTAATTTACCTGGCTTTGACCCAGGTTCTGCATGGGCACCATGAGATGAGGACAGTGATGGCAAAGGCAGCGTCCCGGTGCATTCTACAAGTTAAGCATAGTTTTATGGGTAAGGGAAAAAAAACAAAGGCAGTAGGAGCACAAAATTGTTCACCCGTCAAAAGGTTACCTGGTTCTGACTGTAGTTCCAAATGGGCACTATCCAGTGAAGAATGCAAGGGAGCAAATTCTACAAAAACAAAAAAAAGCATCAAGAATGTTGCTACAATTAATAAATGTATAATAACAATGTCTTGTTTATTCTTAAGTCTATTCATCTTTAAAATATCTACCTGACACTAGCTGAGGACTTGAAGTCACATCAAGCTCAACAGGATGGTCTGCAGACTGGGCAGTGGGCGTGCTTCCTTGATCAGCTGGACTGAAAGCTTGAGTGGTCTTGCTCTTGTGCTTTTTTTCCCAGTCCAGCAAAATAGGGCGACATCCAGGTTCCACATACTCCAGCCAAAACCTCTCTCCAGTGTCTTTGGAGCACACCTGAAGGACAGGATATTTTGCCGTTCCTAACACCCTTGTTGAAGCTGTATTAAGATCGCCAATTAGCGACGGATCAAAGACTCCCGGAAGCCAAACACCTGGTATTTTCAGATCCACCAGACGCTGAAAGTTCCAGCGTGCCACTCCGATCATGCTCTGGGCTTGAAACAATTCAGAGGAAACACGTGTGCCAGTGACCCAATGAGCCTGGTGAAAGTGGTAGCCCTCCTGCTGAGAAGTTCCTCTTATTGGAATCCACACATCAACTTTAGCCCCCTCACCCTGTACGTGATTTAGTTGAATTGTTCCACCATGTCTGTACAGGATCTCACCAGACACCTCAGGATCACTGATACAGCCTCTCAGGATGTCAACACGTTGAATGCGCCATGTCTTCAGCATAGAGGGTTTGTACAGGGGAACACCATTTGGATCGGACGCCAAATAGAAGAGCTTCATGACACCTTCCACCCTCTTGTGAAGTTCGTCCAGCTGAGGGATCTTTGTTCTGCAGTGTTCCCGAATGTGTTGCTTGGTGGGGTTGGCAGGCTGAATCCCACAAAATGCATAGGCATTCTTTAGCTTCTGCATGTCCTCCAGATCTACTACACAGAAAGCGGCAGACAAGAACTTGGAGCTGTACAGGGCGTGATGCTCTGATACACATTCGCGAAGTAAGCGCCTCAGACAGTGAAATAGATCAAGTTTGATCACTATGTTCTTGTCGAATTGGGACCTTGACACACATGTGTTTTGGAGAACACCAGATGTTGCCTCCAGAATAACGGTATCCACTGTCTGCCAAGCATCCCAGTTCAGGTGTTCTGATTTTTCAGGGTCTGGCACTCTGTATGCTGCACAGCAGTCCCTGAAAACACAACATAAAAGTGTAGCTGTGAACATTAATTCTGCTGTATCAAAGAAACAAAACACAAATCAGTCAAGATGTAATTAGTCATCCTTGCACGCCATTGTATCTAGTCTTTATATATGAATTGTGTGACATGTAATGTCTCACCTGTCTATCCACTGGTACTGTGCCTTCTCTACTCCTGCCATCCTGTACCGATTAGCCAGCCCCTGGTACATGGGTTCTAATGACTTTTCCTTCTCAGACTGCACCATCACCCATGATACGACCATCCAGTGTTCGTTCATGATGGCATATGATGACATAGTGCCAGACGTAAATGTGACTTTCCTGGCCACCTTTCGGGTGTGGTCTGAGCGGAATGCTTGCCCAAAGGTTCCCAGTAAAAGCTTTGTAATGGCTTCCTTCTGGCGCTGGTACTCATGGAGGAGGCAGTCAGTAAGGTAGTGAGCAGACACAGACAGGCCACTCCATCCATCAATATCATCATAATCACCGAAGGGAGCAGGCTGAGTTTCCTTTCTCGTGAAACCGGTGATGCTCGTCTGCCCGTACTTGCCTGCCTCAGAGTCGAGGACACTCGGCCAAGCCAGAAGGTAGGCCAAGTTCGCACGCTCGCATTTAAGGTGCATCATTTCCATCACCTGGTTGGCCATGTCCGTGGGCGATTTACCTGTACGCCGTAGCTCATCCAACAGAGACTTACAGATGGCTTTCTTATAAGTAAGAACCGCAGGCAGTAAATTAGTAAAGCTTTTGGGGAGCTTTTCCAGCCACTGTGGGTTGTCTGCATACCATCGTTTTATGCAGACTTTGCAACACAATCGTGATGAGAACAGGTAGTACTGACCTGTGAGGCCCACGATCACATGAGGCCTACCAAATCCAGCAGACGTAACCTTTGTCTGCCTACACCCGTCAATGCATGGCAGAGCATAGCTATTCCTTAGTCTAGCCATCAAGGTGTCATTTTCAGTCTTCCAAATAAAAAATGGAGGAAGTTGGAAATATTTGGGGGATGGTAAATAAGAGATGGTGTCGATCAGTTCTGGCTGAGGAGGCAAACGCCACAGAGACACTGTCTTCATGGGGTTGCTCACAGGGGGTGAGCCTGGCCATAGACCCATGGATTCCAGCTCTGTCTTCATCCAGATCTTCTGCTGATGCGAACACTTCCAGTAACAGACATCGTAATCGTAGTCAAGAGGTTGTGGAGGAGGGCCTCTAGAAACAGCTGTAAAAAAAAATATAAAAGGATGATTTTCCAATTATAGCTACTGACCTTGACTATGGCAATCACTCTTTCCCCATAACAAAGACACAAAGTAATCTTTCTTACTTGTAGGTGTAGAGGAGGACGGCTGCACACTGAAGAGCCAAGGGCAGAGGTTAATGAGTCTGGGAAGACAAATAGTAATTAAAAATACATTCAAAAGTGGGACAATAAACAAAGAAAACAACTACATTAATGACTCAGATAAGTGCATAAATCCAATCTTACCATGTGATGCCTCAGCTGTATGTAGAACACTATATGAAGTGTTATCTGAAGATGAGAGATTTTCTAAAAAATAAAAAGATGGATAAACAATCCATTCTAAAATTATAACAGATTCAGTACAACATAATGTTTTCAATATGTCGAGTCATCCGAAATACAATCTTACCATCTTTGCCACATTCCTCAATTATAGGTGTCCTGCACACTGGAGAGCTGTCTGTGGCACTGATGTCTGCTAAAACAGAACATTATTTGTATAAGAAGTGAGAGATTATAAATTATTCTAAATGTTAAACAGTAAAGGTAGATGAACATGACAATTTGCTAACAAATCTGACACTAAACACACCTGCAGTTGAAGCCGGTCTCGTAGATTGTGTGGAAGCTGATTGTTCCGGTACAAGAAACACCAGCTCTTTGGGAAGGGCCACGGGCGTTTTCTGAGCTGTCAAGGCTGGTGCCGAAAGAAGGAAAAGATACAAAATCAAAATAGAAAATAAGATTAGGACCTTAGTAAGTGAGAGAAAAGTCCAAATATATAAGCAGAATTATAAAGTATTTACACATTAACAATTTACCTTTGACTGGTGTCAGTTGCTTGGTGTCAGGAGGTGTTATGGAGAGGGCAGCAGATGGCACTGAAAAATGCAAAATCTTGTCAGACATTTGTGTGTAATAATAGAAAATGTTCTTACTTCACCCGCTTATCTTTATGGTAGTAATAAATAGTAAACATTATGCCTACCAAAGGAATGTTAATAATTTCAAACTGTGAAAAGGTAACTTACATGCACATGCATCATAATGCGTTAGTAGACAGAAATATTTAAAACTCAACAAAAAAAAGAGTACTTACCCTGATTGTGGTTGATATCAATTCATGGTGGTCGGGGAATCAATTCATCGCCCCTTGAAAAGTTAGTATATTGCCAACGGCACAGACATTTGTTAGTGGAACAAGGCCAAATATGGCCATAACAGTGACACAATAAGAAAGGCTTTTTATTCAGACTTGGAGAGCATTTCATATCGCAATTCAACAGAACTGTGCTCCAGTGCTGAGCCTGATGTGTAAAAACCTTTTCCTGGTCCCGCAGACCGTCCCAGTTCAGCGGATGAGGATGATGATGTTGATGGCGGTGGTCGTAGAGCTAGTGATAAGCACACAACACATTAACATATACAGCACTCGTCGTCATCATCCATTTCTGTTGGTGAAAGACAACATTTTCAGTGTACTCGGATTTCTTAAATTATACCTCGGTATTAATTAAAACAAGCTATGATGTTAGTCATACTAGTGGACACAACGGCAAACAATTCCTTCAAAAGGAAAAAATAAACAACTGACCCGTTGGTTTAGAAGCTGCACTTGAGGCAAACACGGGCGGACGGGTAGACTGCACCTGATTACGCAGGTATTGCTGCAGCTTGTACATCCGTGTCCCCGGGACACAAGTTGCCCCCAATACAAAGGATGCGTAACCATCAGCCATGTTGTTCCAAATCTCCTGCCACGTACTCTTCGCATGAGTACCGAAACCAACCAGCTGGTCACCCTCTGACGAGGCTGCTGGTGCAGCTGGATTTTTGGACACATAACTGAGCAGAGACTGAATTTCATCAAAACTGCGGGCATAGTTACAAAAGGATAAAAGACTGCCCTTGCTGGGTCCTTCTGACGTAAAGACCCCCATGGCCTCTTCCTGCTGAAGGTTCTTTATCAGGTAAATGGTGTAACCCATGTCATTTTGAAGAAGCCACCGGAAAGATTTCCCCTTGTACTTTCCAAACTGCAGGATGTATTCGCCAAGAACTTCTGTTTTGTCAGAGGCATCGCCTCCTCTCTGACGGACCACAGCAAGAGCGTCTTGCCTGACGAGCTCCTCCTTCTTTGGTGCCGACTTGTCCTGAATAGCTGGGTTATCTTTGATCACCCTGGCCTCCTCAGTCGGCTCCTGAAGGAGATATCCGAGCGGTCCCTTACGGAACACGACCTTCATACACCCTGGGAAAAACACTGATTTTTTGTGCATGGTGACCTGTAATACAGAAAGAGTAGTAAATGTTAGATGTTAGCATGTCTGTTTAAAACAAAACCTTACAATAATCTATATAAAACATTATACACTGGTTGTTTATAATCCCTACCCACCCTGCCCCAAACTTAACAATCAGATGATTTAATTATCAGGCAACACTTAACAGCTGTTCCCAGACAAGTCCTTCACACCTAGTGAGTTATCACCTAGGTGTGACTTTGACTGATGTATAGAAAAAGGCAATGGGCCATAGGAGCCATCACAGACAAAGAGTCTCTCACCCTCATTAACATAGAGAGTGTAACTAATACTAAAAGCATTCAATGTGCTTGAAAGTTTTTAAAACAACTGTTCTATAAGTCATTAAATACATTAAATCAGAAATAAAGTTATGCTCATTAATAATGTAACTAATAAATCACACAATTATCAAACAATCACTCAACAGGACAAAAAATAAAGTCATATAAAATTAGTGTAATACATGTAAACATATAGACACGTTCATATAGACATAAAGTAAACATACAGACATAATGGACACGTTCATTCATCGTTTAGTATGTAATTATCCTCAACAGGACAAAAATAAACTCATTTAAAATTAGTGTAATACATGTAAACATATAGACACTACAAAAAAAGAGAAAAAAGAATGGACACACGTTTAGTAGGTAATTAACCTGGAAAACTCTGATTTCAGAATTAATATTGATTTATAATTAGTATTAACTTGTTACTTTTTAAGTAACTTATTAATATGAATACTGAATAAACCACAGATGATGGGTCCAAGAACAATTACAAGGAAAAAAAAACTGTTCACAGAGAAGCTAATAGGAGCTTAGAATTAACTGTAAAACACAAACAAGTTATTTTAAGGTAACTTACCTGTGATCGACGAGCCGACACTGTTGAATGAAACGAACGGGAGTCGAGCAGCTCGCTTTATCTCACGGCGCATGCGCAGATGGCTGAAACAGCGCCACAAGAGTGTCAGCGGCCGAAAATATACCGCAGCCGTAGTGGTTTAGCACTACCATAGAAAATTAATGGGAAACGGTTTAGGGAATTTTAGCCAAACAATTCAGCAGCAAATTGATCCTAGTTAATGTAATGGAACAGGTTGAACAGAAGCAACACTGCCAAGCCCCAAGACTCAATCAGAGAGCAAGATGCCGCACAGTTTGATTTGATCACTTAACCTGGCACCCTATTTTCAGCATTTAACTTGCACTCGATGGGGAGATTGCTTTATAGTTCCAACTGTAAGAAAGCCAAGACTTTTCTGATAAAAAGCAGCAACTTGATCCTAATTAGTATAACGGAACAGGTTGAACAGAAGCAACACTGCCAAGCCCCAAGACTCAATCAGAGAGCAAGATGCCGCACAGTTTGATTTGATCACTTATCCTGGCACCCTATTTTCGCCATTTAACTTGTACTCGATGGGGAGGTTGCTTTGTAGTTCCATCTGTAAGAAACCCAAGACTTCTCTGACAAAAGCAGCAAATTGATCCTAGTTATTATAATGGAACAGGTTTGACATAAGCAGAACGCATTGCCAAGCCAGAAGACTCAATCAGAGAGCAAGATGACTCATGAATTGATTTGAAACCTTATCCTGGCACCCTATTTTCGGCATTTAACTTGCACTCGATGGGGATGTTTCTTTGTAGTTCCATCTGTAAGAAACCCAAGACTTCTCTGACAAAAGCAGCAAATTGATCCTAGTTATTATAATGGAACAGCTTTGACAGAAGCAGCACTGCCAAGCCAGAAAACTCAATCAGAGAGCAAGATGCTACACGGATTGATTTGATCCCTTATCCTGGCACCCTATTTTTGGCATTAAACTTGCACTGGGTCAAGCGCAGTCTAGTCCCAGTTGACGACAGCCTTCAACTTTCAGAACAGGTATTCCTCGTTAGTATAGTGGACAGTATCTCCGCCTGTCACGCGGAAGACCGGGATTCGATTACCCGACGGGGAGACTGCTTTCCTACTCTAAGAAGGGCAAGACGTCTTGGACAAAAGTGGCACTGCTCTCACCTTGCCTGCGGAAGACCGTGGTTTGATTTGATCTCTGAACCTGGCACCCTATTTTCAGCATTTAATTGATCCTAGTTAATGTAATGTTACAGGTTTGACAGAAGCAGCACTGCCAAGCCAGAAGACTCAATCAGAGAACAAGATGCCTCATGGATTGATTTGAACCCTTGTCCTGGCACCCTATTTTCACCATTTAACTTGTACTCGATGGGGAGGTTGCTTTGTAGTTCCATCTGTAAGAAACCCAAGACTTCTCTGACAAAAGCAGCAAATTGATCCTAGTTATTATAATGGAACAGGTTTGACATAAGCAGAACGCATTGCCAAGCCAGAAGACTCAATCAGAGAGCAAGATGCCGCACAGTTTGATTTGATCACTTAAACTGGCACCCTATTTTCAGCATTTAACTTGCACTCGATGGGGAGGTTGCTTTATAGTTCCAACTGTAAGAAAGCCAAGACTTTTCTGATTAAAAGCAGCAACTTGATACTAATTAGTATAACGGAACAGGTTTGACAGGAGCAGCACTGCTAAGCCAGAAAACTCAATCAGAGAGCAATATGTCATACGGGTTGATTTGATTCTTTAACCTGCCACCTTATTTTTGGCATTTAACTTGCAATCGATGAGAAGGTTGCTTTGTAGTTCAAACTGTAACAAACCTGCCACCCCATTTTCAGACCGGGGTTTGATTTCCCGACGGGGAGGCTGCTTTTCCGCCCAGTTCCAACTCTAAGAAGGCCAAGACGTCTTGGACAAAAGTGGCACTGCTCTCAACTTGCCTGTGGAAGACCGTATTTTGATTCCTCCATGGGGAGGTTGCTTTATAGTTCAAACTGTAAGAAAGCCAAGACTTTTCTGATAAAAAACAGCAACTTGATCCTGATTAGTATAACGGAACAGGTTTGACAGAAGCAGCACTGCTAAGCCCATTCAGATATACCACATAGCCAGAAAACTCAAAGAGCAAAATGTCATACGGGTTGATCTGATTCTTTATCCTGGCACCCTATTTTTGTCATTTAACTTGCAATCGATGGGAAGATTGTTTCATAGTTCAAACTGTAATGAAGCCAAGACTTCTCTGACAAAAGCAGAAAATTGATCCTAGTTATTATAATGGAACAGGTTTGACAGAAGCAGCACTGCCAAGCCAGAAAACTCAATCTTGTATCCTAGTGTTTTTGCTTCAAAATGATGTGAAAATCATCTTGTTTACTCGCTCACAGAAAACAATATATTGATTTCAATTTTCTAAGACACTTTTTGTTTGTAAAGGGCATATGTGAGTAGGCTTCAACTACCATGCATATTAATGTAATTCACACCTGAGAAGACAAAGGCCCGCATAATGAGCTGCATAATGAGCCTTACAGGTAAGTGTGTGACTGAGAGAGGAGTTACAAGAATGTGGAGATTACAAGAAGGAGTTAAAAGAATGTGAAGACAAAATAAATGTGTATATTTTGTGTTTGTAGTTTATTTAGAATATTTAACTAGTGCAAACAGTGCCAGACAAGAGATAAGTACTAAAAAAAATCCTAAAATCCACATAAAGTTCATGTGTGCCAGACAAGAGACAGAGCAAACAGACACTATACTACAAGACAAATGCTTAAAATAAATAATAAAGTAACAATATGTATACAAGTAACAATATTGTATATGACCAATACAATATGGCTCTGTTAAAATCTTTAATGGTATCTTTTTTAATCTTTAATGGAATCTGTTAAAACTTGGTGCTTCTTTCACCATTGTTTGGGGCATTGATCTTGTTTGCATAGTCCGCGTCAGGTAATTTCCATATGAATGGCGCGCGTGCGATATGTGGGATCACATTAGCGCTAATGAGGTCTGATGAGGAAAAACTGTACCTTTCTTTACTTACATACAGATTACACAAAAAGACAATATTTGCTTTCGATTTTAATTACATCATTTAAAAGTAGACATTTCAGGCTTTCATTAGACATATGTATCATGTTCGTGTGATAAGTATTGGCAGAGTTATCAGTTCATATTTGTAACGTGTTTCAGGAAGATGGTCAAGGAGACAGAGATGTCTGAAGGCACACCCTGGTTATTTTCTTTATTTGCCAAAAGCACAGCGTTTTGTTGTTATTATGAAGGCAGTCAAATAAAAGTAGACACTTCACAGTTTCGAATGATGTATTACATGCATGTGTATGATTATGAATGACGGAGTATTTTAAGTGGATTTCACGTTGAAGAAGAAAAAAGCGCCAAAAACAAGCCGGCACGCCTGTCGACCCCAGAGGGTTAATTAATAGTTCTGTTTGTTTTGTTTTTCTTAGTTTTCTAAAACCACCTTACAGCAGCTTTGGCTGACTGGAGGGTGGTTAACTTTCTTTTTTCTTAAAAATGGACGGATTAACGG
Source organism: Tachysurus fulvidraco (assembly GCF_022655615.1). Classification (NCBI taxonomy): domain Eukaryota; kingdom Metazoa; phylum Chordata; class Actinopteri; order Siluriformes; family Bagridae; genus Tachysurus; species Tachysurus fulvidraco. The sequence continues at coordinate 90,950 of NC_062533.1, forward strand.
CAAATGACCCTGGACTGGCTGGAGAGAGAAGGAAGGATGTATCTAAAGGAGGCGACGGTGATTGTTAACGTGGAGAACTCAAATGAGGTCAGAGCTATGGATATTATTAAAGCAGTAACTGAGAAATGTGGAAATGGGAAAATTCTGGCATTGAGGCCAAGGCAAGGAAAAGAATATGAACTAACGATGGAAAAAGAGGAAACGTGTGAGGCATTGATCGATGGACTGATTATAAAAGGGGTGAACTGTGAAATAAAAAATCTGCAAAATAGAGATTACGTTGTTTCCTTCATGCACCTGCCCGTCTACCTGGATCATAGAGATATAATTGGAAAATTGGAGGGATGGGGAGTTAATCCCATATCTCAAATTAAAAGACGACACTACCCGGGCACCGAAGTCGAGGATGGAACAAGGTTCCTGAAAGTAAGGTTCCCCAAAGAGGTGGCATCATTGCCATACAGCACAAAAATGGAAATGGCGGAGGGGTCGCAGTATTTCCGGGTGATGCATAGCCACCAGGTGAAGACCTGTAGGGTTAGGGTTAGGGTTAGGGTTTCGTGAGAAGGACACGAAAGAAATGGTGACATCGGACAGGTTTAACAATGTTGAGGAAACAGACAGTGAAGAAGTAAAGATGGACAATATGGACAGAAGGAGGAGAAGACAAATTAGAAGGAGAGCAACAAAGGTAACTCCAAATTTGGAAAGGGTAAGAAAAAAAGTTATGAAAAGGATACAGAGCAGATATGATGTTTTAAGAGACCTGGTGGGAGAAAATGATGAGCAATGATTTTTAAGTATTTATTTTTCTACTTCCTTTTAATGGTTTTAAGTTGTGTTACTTTTAATGCAAGGGGAATGATGGACAGGGGGAAATTTGAAAGAGTAAAAGAAAAATGTAAAAGGGAAGACGTAATTGCACTGCAAGAAAAAAACTGGAAAGAAAATGTTATGAATGAGTATAAAAAGAGATGGGATGGAGGTATTTTTTATAATAATGGAGATGGGAGGTTGGGGAGAGGTGTGGCTCTTTTAATGAAGGATGATGTGTTTAAAATGAGTAAAATTGTATACACAGATAAAATAGGGAAATGTATGGTTGTTGAGATAAAAGATGAAGGAAGAGATTTGATTTTAGTAAATGTACATGCACCGGTGGAGGAGAAGGAAAAGAAAGAGTTTTTTAATATTTTAAGAAATGTTGTAAAGAAGTACAAAGAAATAATAATGATGGGGGATTTTAACACGGTTTTTAGTAAACAAGACATGGCTGAAGGAATGTTTTTTAAAACTGATACAGGTAGAAAAGAATTAAAAGTATTAATGGGAGAAAATAATATGATAGATGTGTGGAGAGAAAGAAATGAAAGGAAAAAGGAGTTTTCAAGGAGGCAGATAGTGGGGAAGTTTCTGTGCCAAACCAGAACTGATCTTGTTTTATGTAGTAGAAAGGTGGAGAATTTTATAGAAAATATTAAGTATGAGGACACAAGTTTTAGCAATCACAGGTTTTTATTTTTTACATTGGATTGGAGTAAAGTGCAAAGAGGGCCGGGAGTCTGGATTTTAAATACACAGATTTTAAAGAATGAAGACTATGTTTTAAAGGTTAAGGAGATTATAGAAAATGAAAAGCAAAATGAAATGTATAAAGAGGATAAGAGAATATGGTGGGAGAACGTAAAGTTTTTAATCAAGAGATTCTCAATCAAGTATTGTAGTTTAGTACAGAAATGTAAAAGATTCAATGAAAGAGAAATAAAAGAAAGCTTGGAAATGGAATTGAATAAAGAACATAAAGACATACAAAAGATAAATGAAATGGAGGGCAAACTGAAAGAATTGGAAGAAAAAGAATATGAGGGGGCGAGGTTAAGGAGCAAAGCTAAATATGCGGTGGAGGGAGAAAAATGTAGAAAGTTCTTTTTTGATTTGGAAAAAAAGAAAGGGAAAGCTGAAACGATAAAGGGAATAAGAGGGAAAAATGGGGAAATTGTAGAAGGGAATGAAAAGATTTTAGAAGAAGTAAAGAATTTTTACAAGGATCTGTTCAGTACAAGGGGTGTGGAAGAGGAGGAGAAAAAGAAACCGTTGAATAAGATAAAAGCTAAAGTAAGGGAAGAGGATAAAAAAGAATGTGACCAAGAAATCAGAGAAGAGGAGATTGAAAGAGCGATAAATCAACTGAATAGAAGGAAAAGTCCAGGAATAGATGGTTTGGGAAGTGAGTTTTATGTGTGTTTTAAAGGAGGTTTTAAGAAAGATTTTAAATGGGGTTTTTAAAGAAACATTTGAAAAGGAAGAAATTAATGAAAGAATAAGGATGGGGTTAATGAAACTGATCTATAAAAAGAAAGGAGAAAAAGTAGACTTAAAGAATTACAGACCAATTACAATGTTAAACACGAAAGTTTTAGCGAAAGTTTTAGCAAATAGGTTGACGGAGGTAATGCCAAGTATAATCGAAACAAACCAAGCGTACGGAGTTAAAGGAAGAGATATAGCGGATATCACGATGAGTATAAGAGACACGATATGGTACATGAAGGAGGAAAATGATGATGGATATGTAATTAGTCTGGACTTCGAAAAAGCTTTTGATAGGGTCGAGCATGGGTATTTATTTCAGGTTTTAAGGAGTTTTGGTTTTGGGGAGAATTTTATTAAATGGATTGAGATTTTATTTAGACGCGTGTTAACAAAGATAAAATGTAATGGGTTTTTAACAGATTGTTTTACAATTACTAGATCTATAAGACAGGGGTGTCTGCACTCAGAGTTATTGTACTCGCTTGTATCAGAACCGTTAGGATGTAACAGGTTTACCTGTTACTTGATTTTCCTACTCTCCATTAGGGGGCAGCTGAGGTCAGAAACCCCAAGTATTTAACTAGGTAGTAGAGTAGAAGAAGAGAGATTTGTTTGGAAGAGGGAAGCATGGTTTTGCTCTAGTTCCTTTCGAATTATTGCTTTTGGAGTCCTGATTGAGAAACTGTGTTTCCAGTTCAATTTTATGGACTTTTTGTATGGTACTATACATTCAGTTGGGATCTACATGATTTGTAAAGGCTCTACTTTCATGGATCACAAGAACATTTCCCAATGAAGCGCTAGTGGTGCTTTTGCATTGAGGATGATTGGTATCCCGAGTACAAGGATCTGACTTTGTGGGCTGTTAAATGTGGATTACTTGAACATTTGCATGTGCAGGATTTTCATCATAATAGGGATGGGATTTTCTGACATGAAACATTGACTGACTGGTGTAACCATCCTCTGCTGCCAATAGTCAAAGAGTTGTTTGTTTATAACTTTGAACTCTCATGTTCCATGGTTGTATTTGATTTTGTTTTTTTTTCGTAATCATTATTGTCTGAAACCTGATACCATTATAAAAGGATTTAAAAACCTAATTTTATACATTGTTGTTTGTGGTAATTCCAGGGAAATATATTAACATCTTTCTAGTTGGTGTAAAATTAGTAGTTGGTAGCCCCGCCCCTTTTTTCATATGTATAGCTACCTGTCTCTGTAGGGGGCAGGGGTTATATAATTGGCACCCGAACAGGGACTTGACCAACGTAAGAAATCTAGTTTCAAAAATTTCCCAGTGATTGTCACAAAAAAAAAAAAAAAACCAAATACAACAATATGGCTAGTCAGGAAGCTTTAGGTGGGGATGAGTCCGTACCCGATCCAGATTTTTCATCTGTACCATTCAGCATGCCCAGAGAACCATCCCAGGAGCTGATTAATACTTTCAGTGGCTTGTATATTGAGTCAGGAGGAGAATGAGGAAGATATTGGGGGGAATTTCCTTCCAGACGACCAGGTGTTGCCTCCACCACCTCCACCAGACAACGTTGAGGAAAATGCACCTAACACTTCCATTGACGTGTCGGTTTTGCTAGAAAGGCTCACGGAACACTTCGCCTCTCTTGAGGAGCGGCTCACCAGCATCAGTCAACGGGTGAGTGAACAGGTTACCATCACTGATTTTGACTCGCAACGCAAAGCCACTGAAGATAGTGGCTTTGCGTACAAGCTCCTTATTCAGGATCTTGGTCAGTCGGTACTGGATTGTTTAAAGAGAAGAGACCAACTTGAACAGAGATTACAATCTCTTCGGCCTTCAACATCCACTCCAGTTCAACCCACGAATACCAATACTGTTCGTGTATCACTGAAAGATCAAAGCTACAGTCTTCCGTCTAATACTCTCCCAGTCATGGGCAATTCATCTGTAAATCCGTATGTTCCGCCAGTCAAACTCGAGTTCCCCAGTTTCAGTAACAGTCCAGAAGAAGACCCTATCCTATTCATTGAACGGTGTGAGGAGTATTTCGCTATTCGGCCTTTGAAGGATAATGAAATTTTGGCTTTTTTAACGGCTGTACTTAAAAGCACTGCTAAAGATTGGTGGATGGCTGAGAGGAAGAATATCCATAACTGACAGTTTAAAGAGTTATTTCTACAATCATTTCTAAGTGATGATTATGAAGAGGTGGCAGTGAGGAAGCTGATGGAGAGAAGACAAGGGGCAAGGGAAAGCTTCAGAGATTTTGCTTTTCACTATCGAGCTCTTTGCCTGAGATGGAAGAAGCAGATGTCAGAGAGAGAAATCGTACAGGCTGTCTTGCGCAACTGTAATCCATGGCTTGCTAGTTTGCTACGCAGAAATATTAAAGATGTAGGAGAACTTGTAAGAGTGGGTATGCAGATAGAAAGAGATTTTGATGAGTCAAAGAGATACTGGACTCAAGTCAACGTGGATGAGCAGAAGAAAAGAAATCCTTCCGTGAATGATCCACAACGCAGAACAACCACTGCTAACACCAGAGTGGTCCAAACTTGTCAACACACTGTACAACACTTCACAAATCTTATTATTCCCATAACACTGCAAGACACAGATTTGACTGCGATGGTGGACACTGGCAGTACTTTATCAAAAGTCATGTTGGAACCAGCTAAGTAGAAGAGCAACATACTTACCAAGAGGAGGTCAAGCTTTCTTTCTTGCCAATGGGCAACGACAAGTAGGGGTTGGGAAAATCGTTTGGAAGAGTAAAGTACAGGGTCGTCCAGTCGATTTGACATTGTATATAATGAATGACACTGACCTGACAGTACCCATCATCCTTGGCATGGATTTTCTGTTGAAGTCTGGAATGATTTTGGACTTTAATAAGGCCCGGTATTCTTTTACTTCTACGGTGGGCTCTGAAGCACCATAGACCTTTCCATTCCTCCATCGGGACACTTATTCTTCTGTGCACTTCTACCTTGCTATACCTCTAACGTCCTGCAGTGATGAAGTCTTTCAGTCTATATGCCAACTAGTCGAACAGGCAGACACTGATACACAGACGCAGCGAGAGTTGAAAAGTCTGATGTTAAGTTGGCCTACTGTTTGTAACCAGGAGATCGGACAGACAGATGTAGTCAAACATCGTATTATTACCACAGACGAACGTCCTGTTAGAAAGAAAGCATACAAGATTTCCATTGAGAAGCAGAGTTTCGTTGAGCGTCAAATCCAGGAACTCCTAGAAAAGAAAATCATTCGACCATCTAGCTCTCCATGGGCAGCGCCCGTGGTAGTGGTACAGAAGAAAGATGGAGGCTCCAGACTCTGTGTTGACTATCGTGGTTTGAATGCCAAAACGTACCTTGATGCCTACCCGATGCCACAGATACAGGACATCTTGGAGTCATTACATGGATCAGCTGTTTTCACTACACTTGACTTAAGGAGTGGCTATTGGCAACTGGAAATGGAAGCAGATAGCATTCAAAAGACAGCCTTTACTACATCTTCAGGGCTATATGAATTTCTGCGTCTTCCTTTTGGGTTAAAAAATGCAGCAGCTTCCTTTCAAAGACTTATGGAACATGTATTACGGGAATTGAAAGGTAAATGTTGCATGGTTTACATTGATGATGTCGTGGTTTTCTCCAAGAATAAGCAAGACCATCTTCCGCAAGTTTTCAATTGTTTTCACAAAGCAGGTCTTACCCTCAACCTTAAAAAGTGTAATTTCATTCCGAAATCTCTCACGTTTTTAGGCCATGTTGTTTCAAGTGAAGGGATCAAAACGGATCCTGCAAAAGTGTCAGCAGTTAGTTCCTTTCCCGTTCCACAGTCTCTCAAAGATGTCCAAAGGTTTTTGGGCTTAGCTGGTTGGTACCATCGATTCATTCCCAAATTCTCAGAAAAGGCGGCTCCACTTCATGCACTGAAAAAGAAGAACTCATCCTGGACTTGGACAGATCAGTGTCAGCAAGCATTTGACCTTATAAAACAAGACTTAACACAAGCTCCTGTACTGTTGTCAAACTTTCCGAGTTCAAACCGATGCCAGTGAAATTTGATTGGGAGCAGTTCTTACACAAGAATCTGTAGGAGGAGAACATGTTATAGCATATGCATCTAGACTACTGGGAGGGGCTGAAAAGTCCTACTCTGTAGCAGAGAAGGAGTGTTTGGCAGTGGTGTGGGCAGTAGAGAAGTGGAGACCATATCTAGAAGGGTGACCGTTTGAAGTAGTAACTGATCATGCAGCACTGACTTGGGCTTTCCAGCATCCAAAACCATCATCACACCTCATTCGGTGGCCTATACGACCGCAAGGGTTTCATTTTACAGTCAAATATAGAAAAGGTCAGTGTAATGTGGTACCGGATGTACTATCTAGGGTTCCCAGCCTCACCATTTCTCCTAACATCATTGCAGTAGCGAAAGCTTCCAATTCTTTTGTGCCATCAGTCTCCATGCCAGTAGATCTCCCACAGATAGCAACTGCACAGGAAAGTGACTCAGAAATACAGGAACTGATCTCCAAAATAACAATTCAGGACTCGCAAGATACATCACGAATACGGTATGTAATAGAAAATGGGTTTCTCTTCCGTAGCGTTCCAGATGGACGAAATGGTCAGAAACTTCAACTTGTCATTCCGTCCAGTCATCGGCAAGCTTTCCTTCAGCATGCATATGACAATCCACTCAGTGCTCACCTAGGTAAGATTAAGACCTTGCTCAGACTATTGGATACGGTATACTGGCCGACAATCAGAGCTGATGTTTGGAAATATTGTAAAGAATGTCAAGTCTAAAATACAAACCATCCTTGTCAAAATTATCTGGTCATCTACAGTCTACCCCCATTGTCGAACCTGGTTATATGATGGGCATTGATCTTATGGGACCGTTTCCAAAGAGTGTCAAGCGAAATGAGTATTTACTTGTTATTGTGGATTATTGCTCCAAATGGGTGGAGATGTTTCCTCTGCGATCTGCAAAGACTCCTCAGATAGTCCGAATTCTGGTAGAGGAGATATTTACCAGATGGGGAACACCAGCCTATCTAGTCTCAGATCGTGGTGCACAATTCACCACTCAACTCCTGGGCCTGGTATGTAAACAGTGGGGCGTCTGTCAAAAACTCACGACGGCATACCATCCTCAAACTAATCTGACCGAGAGGGTCAATCGAAACTTGAAAACGATGATTGCCTCTTATGTCGGGGATCGTCATAAGTTGTGGGACAGATTGATCGCCGAATTTCGGTTTGCTATCAATACCGCCTGGCATGAAAGTACAGGGTTTACACCTGCTGAAGTGGCACTTGGACGTAAATTAAAAGGTCCAATGGAGAGAGCTTTTCATAAACCGCCTGACCCTCATAATCCAGCATATTCTATCCTTGACAGACAACAGGAACTTATTACCTTGGTAAAAGACAATGTGAGACGAGCCCAAGCCAAGCAGAAACGATACTATGATCAACGTCGCAAGGAAGAGCACTTCAAAGAAGGTGATGTAGTGTGGGTACGGACGCATCCTTTATCTAGAGCTGATGAAGGTTTTATGGCAAAGCTGTCTGCCAAATGGAAAGGACCAGCAAAAATTAAGAAAAGGTTGGGGCCTGTTAATTATTCAGTTTCTTTTAGTTCAGATCCAGATAGTACTGAAACCTATCATGTGCAGAATCTTAAGATTTGCCATGGCTATGACAAATCCCTTTCTGAAGGGAGGGGTATGTAACAGGTTTACCTGTTACTTGATTTTCCTACTCTCCATTAGGGGGCAGCTGAGGTCAGAAACCCCAAGTATTTAATTTAGGTAGTAGAGTAGAAGAAGAGAGATTTGTTTGGAAGAGGGAAGCATGGTTTTGCTCTAGTTCCTTTCGAATTATTGCTTTTGGAGTCCTGATTGAGAAACTGTGTTTCCAGTTCAATTTTATGGACTTTTTGTATGGTACTATACATTCAGTTGGGATCTACATGATTTGTAAAGGCTCTACTTTCATGGATCACAAGAACATTTCCCAATGAAGTGCTAGTGGTGCTTTTGCGTTAAGGATGATCGGTATCCCGAGTACAAGGATCTGACTTTGTGGGATGTTAAATGTGGATTACTTGAACATTTGCATGTGCAGGGTTTTCATCATAATAGGGATCGGATTTTCTGACATGAAACATTGACTGACTGGTGTAACCATCCTCTGCTGCCAATAGTCAAAGAGTTGTTTGTTTATAACTTTGAACTCTCATGTTCCATGGTTGTGTTTGATTTTGTTTTTTTTCGTAATCATTATTGTCTGAAACCTGATACCATTATAAAAGGATTTAAAAACCTTATACATTGTAGTTTGTGGTAATTCCAGGGAAATACATTAACATCTTTCTAGTTGGTGTAAAATTAGTAGTTGGTAGCCCTTTTTTCATATGTATAGCTACCTGTCTCTGTAGGGGGCAGGGGTTATACAAAAGGAAGGAATAGTAGGGATAGAAATTGAGGAAAAGAAGGCAGAAGGGAAGGTGTTTCAATATGCAAATGATACAACAATAATTGTTAAAGGAAAGGAAAGTGTTATAGAAGTTATGAATGTTGTAAAAGTATATTGTAAAGGATCGGGTAGTAAAGTAAATGAAGATAAGACAGTATATATGAGATTTGGCAGAGCTATGGTTTTAAGGGATTGTTTTAAATTTAAAGAAGTGGAAGAAATGAGGATTTTTAGGGATTTTAACGGGGAAGAATGAGAAGAAGGTAAGAGATGAAATGTGGGAGGAACTAGTAACAGAGATAGAGAGAAGGTTACATTTTTGGAAACTGAGGACACTAAATTTGAAGGGGAAGGTTTTAATATTGAATGTTTTAATGGTTTCTAAGCTGTGGTATGTTTTATATGTATGTGAGATGCCATTGTGGTCCGAAAAAAGGTTGAAAAAATGTTTTCTTGAATTTTTATGGGAGGGGAAACCAGCAAGGGGCTTAGGGTTAATGGATGTGGAACAGAGGAAAAAAGCTATGAGAGTAAAAGTAGTTAAGAAATATTTAGAAGAAGAGAACAAAAATTGAGTGGCAAAAAACTATGAAATATTTTTTAAATTAATGTGGGGATTTTAACACGGGGGATGGAATTTTATGGATGAAAACAAAAATTTGGATGACTGACGGATTACCTGAATTTTATAGGGGAATTTTAAGTGCTTGGGGAAACTTTTTAAAGGAGATTGAGTATGATCCGAATGGGTGAGAAAACATTTTAAAATCAACCTCTGTTCTTACATGGCAATATTTTAGCACAGGGGAAGGAAATATTTTTTTAAGAAATGGATGGAAGTGGGGATAACAAGAGTGAGAGATGTTTTGTATGAGTTTAAAGAGGGGTTTTTACCAACACAGTTTATTGTGGATGCAATGGAAGTGGCAAAAGAAGAATACAGTAAACAAGAAATAACAAACAAATATGAAATTATCAAGAACGCAATACCAAAAGAGTGGATTAAAAGAATAGAGTGTATGGAAGAGCAGAAAGAGAAATATGCATGTGAAACTGGGGGAGAAAATGTATGATTTTAAAGAATGTACTGTAAAAATGTTTTATTGTGTTTTTAGGGATGGAGTTTTTAAAGAGCCGATTGTAAACAAGTACTGGGTGGAGAAATTTAAAGAAGAGTGTATATGGAGAAACATGAGGGGGAGATGTGTGGAAACAAAATTGGAAAGTTTGGAGTATTTTATAAGACAAAGTGTTTTTTACGGAGTCTATTTTAGCTAAAATTGGTTTAGAACAAAGTGCGGTGTGTCAGGAAAAGGAAGAGGGGATTTTACATATGTTTTTATATTGTAAAGAATTGGGGGAATTTTTAAGGAAATGTAAATGTGTGATTAAAGATTTGACAGTGGACTGGGATGAAAATGTATTGGAATGGAACAGAGTGGTGATGTTTGGTTGGGAAAAGGAGTGTCGAAACAAAAAGTTTATAAACCTGTGGTTAATGTTAATGAAAAGTGCAATATGGGAGAGAAAAATTGTGGCCAAAAAGGAAAAATTTGTGTTGGATGTTTGGACTGGGTTTAGGAGGAAAACAGAAGTGTATATGGAGAGACTATATGTGTATTTTAAATGGGAAAATAAGTTGGATGCTTTTTATAATGTCTTTACTTCATATGTTTGTTGTGCTTTAAAAGATTTAATGTGGAAGCTGCCGAGGAGTGAAGGAGAGGTGTGAACTAAGGTTTTTTGTAAATGTATGATATATGATGTATGACATTTTTAAAATTGGATGTGATTGCATAAGGAAAATTTACATTTTTATTGTATTATTTATTGTATTCTATTGATTGAATACTTGGATAGGCGACTGCCTGGGAATATCAGGTAAAAAAAAAAAAAAAAAAAGAATGCCAGATCTCGTCTGATCTCGGAAGCTAAGCAGAGTCGGGCTTGGTTAGTACTTGGATAGGCGACTGCCTGGGAATACCAGGTGCTGTAGGCTTTTGACATAGGCATTCATTTACTTTACTATTTGAATTCTCTAACAACATCTTAATATTCAGACCCTGTAGCTAATGTTTTGATAGAAAACAACAATTACAATAAATAAATAAATAAATAAACAAACAAACAAAATAAATGAATAAATAACTATAGAAATAAAGAAATAGGAAAAAGAAAAAACAAACAATTTATAAATGGGTTCCATTCCAACTTTCCTCTGGCTTACGGCCATTCCACTCTGAGAATGTCTGGTCTCGGAAGCTAAGCAGAGTCGAGCCTGGGTAGTACTTGGATAGGTGACCTGGGAATACCAGGTGCTGTAAGCTTTTGACATAGGCATTCATTTACTTTACTATTTGAATTCTCTAACAACAACATCTTAATATTCAGACCCTGCAGCTAATATTTTGATAGAAAACAACAATTACAATAAACAAACAAACAAACAAACAAATAAATAGGAAAAAAGAAATAGGAAAAAAGAAATAGGAAAAAAGAAAAAACAAACAATTTATAAATGGGTTCCGTTCCAAATTTCCTCTGGCTTACGGCCATTCCACTCTGAGAATGCCCGATCTCGTCTGGTCTCGGAAGCTCGGAGTCGAGCCTGGGTAGTACTTGGATCGGCGACTGCCTGGGAATACCAGGTGCTGTAAGCTTTTGACATAGGCATTAATTAATGTGCTTGCAAAGCACATTCTTATTCTCTTGCATACTTATTAATGTGCTTGCAAAGCACATTCTTATTCTCTTGCATAATTATTATTATTAATGTGCTTGCAAAGCACATTCTTATTCTCTTGCATACTTATTATTAATGTGCTTGCAAAGCACATTCCTATTCTCTTGCATACTTATTATTATTAATGTGCTTGCAAAGCACATTCTTATTCTCTTGCATACTTATTATTATTAATGTGCTTGCAAAGCACATTCTTATTCTCTTGCATACTTATTATTATTATTATTATTATTATTATTATTCCGGACACTATTTCGGCGCGTAACTTGTCCCGCAGCTATTGTCCTAGACCCATAAATGAGGTGTCAAATCGACCGGCTCATTGAGGAGAGGTGTGCTATCTATTTTGTAAGTGATCCGACCAACGATGTCCACACAGCGGACAAAAAAGCGGCCGAAAAAGTCCCATAGAAATGAATAGGAAATTCCTAAAATTCAAGCGAAATAAAAAAAAATTCGCACAACATGGACATGTCATATATCAAAACACTCAGCAAGATGAGGGGAACTGATGTCACATGTAGCCCCGCCCCCAAAATTAGCAAAATCAAAAATTTAGCACAACATGACCATGTGACATATCAAAACACTCAGCACGATGAGGGGAACTTGCCACGTGCAAGCACATTCACATTTTCTTTAGGAAATGTACCGTTCTAGTTATTAGTCTTCTTCTTCCGGACACTTTTTCGGCACGTAACTTGTCCTGCAGCTTTTGTCCTAGACCCATAAATGAGGTGTCAAATCGACCGGCTCATTGAGGAGAGGTGTGCTATCTATTTTGTAAGTGATCCGACCAACGATGTTCGCACAGCGGACGAAAAAGCGGCCAAAAAAGTCCCATAGAAATGAATGGGAAATTCCTAAAATTCAAGTGAAATAAAACAAATTCGCACAACATGGACATGTCATATATCAAAACACTCAGCAAGATGAGGGGAACTGATGTCACATGTAGCCCTGCCCCCAAAATTAGCAAAATCAAAAATTTAGCACAACATGGACATGTGACATATCAAAACACTCAGCATGATGAGGGGAACTTGCCACATGCAAGCACATTCACATTTTCTTTAGGAAATGTACCGTTCTAGTTATTATTATAATAATACTTCTTCTTCCGGACACTTTTTCGGCACGTAACTTGTCCCGCAGCTTTTGTCCTAGACCCATAAATGAGGTGTCAAATCGACCGGCTCATTGAGGAGAGGTGTGCTATTTATTTTATAAGCGATCAGAATTCCCAGTATGGAAGTTCAAAGGAGTGTTTTTTCCCCATAGACTTGAATGGGCAATCTCTCTGTAGATGTGCTAACATCCAAAAGAGGGCAGCAGACACCAGTAAATCTGTGTAAAGGTCTTTATAGCTTGTTGCTATATTTCACAGTGAGCTTCAGTTTCATTTCACATTATATATATATATATATACATATATATATATATATATTGTGGGATCGCCCCCTATTTTCATGATTTACGTTTGATTCGTTAGGCCCTGGACTACAAATCTGACGGCTCAGTGTAGTTTTTTAAGCCTCCTAGGACAAGTGAGAGCCGAAAACAAAGGATGGAAGTGCTGTGTGTTTCGGTCAGAAACGCATTTTGGATTAAAGCGTTTTGGATTAAAAGGCTTACATATTCCAGTTCCTTAGTCTCTTGGGGATTTTTTTACAAGCATTTGATTTGGAAAATATTACCCCAGTGAAGAAAGGGAAGCGCCACCTATTTCCGGTGACTATCAACTTGGATTAAATTTGTATGATGGCTATAAATAATATTATGATTTGTGTGTGCGCTTAAATAAAATCCCAAGAGTCTAAGCTTTTAAACAATATAACATTTAACCGTGTATTTAATGCTTAAAACTGGTGGTGGCGTGCCTTGGACAGCACGGCGGTCACATATGTTGTTGTTTCTGCCATTTGTATAACTTTTTGTTGTTTTCAACTATCAGTGTAGTTTTTATAATTTTTTATTTCACTTTAAACTAATGTCCTTTTAAGAACAGCAACGGCTCTTTTAAGAGCCACCCATTAATTAAAATTAAGCGCATTTTTTCTTTGTCTCCTCACATTACATAATTATTTTTTAAACATATGACACGTATATCACAAAGAATGATAAGAATGACTTTAATATAATAAAGCTTGGGTATTGTTAGACACGCCATTCTTCACATTAGTGAATTAATACATAAAACCGCAAAGGCTTTCTCATGTTCCTGGATGGCTTAGTGGATAGCGAATCCGTTTAGCATGCAGAGATTCGGGGTTCGAATCCACCCTTGGACAGTTTTTTTTTCTAAAACTTTATAATAAAGGTTCATTAGTTGACATTAGTTACCACATTACTTTACATGAACTAATAATGAACTGCACTTCTACAGCATTTATTCATTTTGTTCATGTTAAATTCAACATTTACTAATACATTATTAACACCGTGTTAACATTACTTAATATACTGTGAACAAACATGAACAAAGAATAAACTTTATTTTTACAAAGATTACTAAATACAATAATTTATTGCTCATGGTTAGTAAATGTTAGTTAATACATTACGTTTGAACTAATGATCCTTATTGTAACGTGAAAAATTTTTTCCCAGTAGTTAATATACTGTGAACTAACATGAACAAAGAATAAACTTTATTTTAACAAAGATTACTACATACAATAATTTATTGCTCATGGTTAGTAAATGTTAGTTAATACATTACGTTTGAACTTATGATCCTTATTGTAACGTGATTATATTTTTTCCCCAGTAAAATCACTGATCACTTAGTTCAAGATCTTCATGGCGCTTGTTTCAGAAAAAGATAAATGGATTTTCAGGTGTGCTCTTTTGTTGCAGGTGAGAAACTAGTCTGCAAATATAATCATAGTAACTGTGCAGCCATACCCTAGCAACCATGTAGTGCACCTTACGAACCATATTGCAATATAAAGAAGCCATATCTCAGTTACACAACATAAAAGACTCAGCACGATGAGGGGAACTGACGTCACGTGCAAGCACATTCACATTTTCTTTAGGAAATGTACCATTCTAGTTATTATTCTTCTTCTGGACACTTTTTTGGCACGTAACTTGTCCCGCAGCTTTTGTCTTTGACCCATAAATGAGGTGTCAAATCCACCGGCTCAGTGAGGAGAGGTGTGCTATAGTTTTTATAAGCGATCCGACCAACGATGTTCGCACAGCGGACGAAAAAGAGGCCAAAAAAGTCCCATAGAAAAGAATGGGCAATTCCTAAAATTCTAGCGAAATAAAAAATGTAGCTCAACATGGACATGTCATATATCAAAACACTCAGCATGATAAGGGGAACTGACCTCACATGTAGCCCCGCCCCCAAAATTAGCGAAATCAAAAATTTAGCACAACATGGACATGTGACATATCAAAACACTCAGCACGATTTCCATTTGTTGCTGTATCAGTTCAGTGATTTACGCATGCGCAACAACAGCTCATCGGTTCTCAGTATGTCGGATGCGTCCGAAAGAAACAGTTCTCAGTTCAGTGTAGTGATGATTCGCTGTATCAGTTCAGTTATTCATGCTTGCGCAGTGTCAACAGTTCAACCTCACAGTTCTCTCAGCCAACATATCTCAGTTCAGTGTACAGGAGTTACAAATACTCCGGGATAGAGACGGAGGAGCTGTCAGGCATGAACGAAAGTGAGTAACTTTAGTAACTTGTGGATCAGCGCTGACTCAAGACGCAAACTGTTTAGAACAAATCAGTCCGATTTGGTGAACTGGTTCATCCAGTTCACTAAAAAGAATCGTTTCAAAAGAACGATTCATTCACGAGCCGGCCATCACTACAGGGTACTTACGATGTGCTGGTGAGAACACAAGGTATGATTGAATAAGCAAGTGATATACATTGTAACAGTCACTGCCTGTTACAGGGTTGAACATAGTTTGGTATCAGTTCATCCTGTCCACAAGGGGGGTACATGGGGACATGTCCTGTAGGGGATAAAACAGGAAATTGCAGAGTAAAATGTGAGATCTTGTTTGAAGCTGCCCCATGTTGTTTTGTAATGGTCTCCTTAACCCTGTTTGAGAAACTTTATTGTTTCCTGCTCAAATAGGATTATTTTATGGTGTAGCTTCTGCTCATCTGCTGTGGCTATGTTGGATGGTTATGGACTAATATGCTGCTTACTTTGCTGAAGAAACTCTCTCAGGGATATAGTTGGATTCTATATCATGGGCCTTAGCATCCAAAAGTGGGAAAAAAGTTGGAACGTTGTCATCCTCCTCGTCAATCTACACATTCATGTTCATCCTCGGATAAGGACTGTTGCTGATCTCACCTATAATAGACTTAATGCCCATTTGCCATATACTTTTTTCTAGTAATGGTGAAGTGAAGCTTTCTTGACACAGTGAAGCTTTCAGCCCAATTGTATCAGAAACCGGTTCATTACTCAAAGCTTTTCAACCTCTTTTTTAAACCTCTGCTGGTTTAAGCGCTATCAAGATTCAAGATTTTTACTTGTCACATGTACAATTATATAGAGCATATATAACCAGCAGTGAAATGTGAGTCCAGTCCGCTCCATGGACAGTGCAATTATTAAAACGTACAACACAGATGAAAATATTGCTATGAAAGTGTGAAATAAAAGTAAACAATAAAAATATAAGAATAAAATATAAAAGATGTATACTGTGAATTAAATATAGAATGAAAAATAGTGTGCATGAAAGTAAATTCACTCACTCTCACTCATTTTCTACCGCTTATCCGAACTACCTCGGGTCACGGGGAGCCTGTGACTATCCCAGGCGTCATCGGGCATCAAGGCAGTATACACCATGGAGGGAGTGCCAACCCATCGCAGGGCACACACTCTCATTCACTCACGCAATCACACACTATGGTGAAAGTAAACTGTAGTCTTAAATATTATGATACACAGGAATGTGTAAGAGGCAAATGTGCAAACAGGTTGACACTTTCAGTATGTCAGTGTGAGGTATTGACTGATGAATATTTTGCTGATAATGTGAATATTAAGCGGAAACATGAAGATGTTTCCGCTTAATATTCACACTATCAGCAAAATATTGCTGATAGTGTGAATATTAAGTGGAAACATGAAGATGCCCCTTCTTGAACTGGCACCTTATTGTGGTGGAGGGGTTTGCGTGCCTGAATGATCCTAGGAGCTATGTTGTCTGGGGCTTTTTGCCCCGGTAGGGTCTCCCAAGGCAAACAGGTCCTGGGTGACAGGCCAGACAAAGAGCGGTTCTAAAAACCCTTATGAGTAAATTAAATTCAAGGTCCGTGACATCGCCCGGTAAGGCGCAACTAGGGCCTCGCCCGGGAGCCAGGCCCGGGGTTGGGGCTCGCATGCTAGCGCCTGGTGGCTGGGTCTTGCCCCACGGGGCCCGGCCGAGCTCAGCCCGAAAGAGCGACGTGGGGCCGATCTCCTGTGGGCCCACCACCTGCAGGAGAAACCGTAAGGGGCCGGTGCAATGTGGATTGGGTGGCAGTCGAAGGTGGGGGCCTCGGCGACCCAATCCCCAGACACGGAATCTGGCAATAGGGACATGGAATGTCACCTCGCTGGGGGGGAAGGAGCCAGAGCTGGTGCGGGAGGTTGAGAGATACCGACTAGATATAGTTGGGCTCACCTCCACACACAGCTTGGGCTCTGGAATCCAACTCCTTGAGAGAGGCTGGACTCTCTACTACTCTGGAGTTGCCCATGGTGAGAGGCGGCGGGCTGGTGTGGGCTTGCTCATAGCCCCCCAGCTCAGCAACCATGTGTTGGAGTTCACCCCGGTGAACGAGAGGGTCGTTTCCCTGCGCCTTCGGGTCGGGGATAGGTCTTTCACGGTTATTTGTGCTTATGGGTCTGGAAGGGGTGCTGGAAAGTGCTCCGACCGGGGACTCCGTTGTTCTACTGGGGGACTTCAACGCTCACGTAAACAGTGACAGTGACACCTGGAGGGGCGTGATTGGGAGGAATGGCCCCCCCGACCTGAACCCGAGTGGTGTTCTGTTATTGGACTTCTGTGCTAGTCACAGTTTGTCCATAACGAACACCATGTTCAAGGATAAGGGTGTCCATCAGTACACATGGCACCAGGACACCATAGGTCGGAAGTCAATGATCGACTTTGTGGTTGTTTCATCTGTCCTCCGGCCATATGTCTTGGATACTCGGCTAAAGAGAGGGGCGGAGCTGTCAACTGATCACCACCTAGTGGTGAGTTGGATCCGATGGCGGGGGAGGAAGTTGGACAGACTTGGCAGACCCAAACGTACTGTGAGGGTCTGCTGGGAACGTTTGACAGAGTCTCTGGTCAGAGAGATCTTCAACTCCCACCTCCGGCAGAGCTTCAACCAGATCCCGAGGGAGGTTGGAGACATTGAGTCCAAGTGGACCATGTTCTCCACCTCCATTGTCGACGCGGCCGCTCGGAGCTGTGGCCGTAAGGTTTCCAGTGCCTGTCGTGGTGGCAATCCCCAAACCCGGTGGTGGAGCCCGGTTGGCTCGGGGGACTCCGGAGGCAGCTGATAGGTACCGAAGGGCCAAGCGAGCTTCAGCCCGGGTGGTTACGGAGGCAAAAACTCGGGTCTGGGAGGAGTTTTGTGAGGCCATGGAGAAGGACTATCGGTTGGCCTCGAAGAAATTCTGGCAAACAGTCCGGCGCCTCAGGAGGGGGAAGCAGTGCCCTGCCCACACTGTTTACAGTGGGAGTGGGAATCTGCTGACTTCGACTGGGGACATCCTCGGACGGTGGAAGGAATACTTCGAGGTTCTCCTCAACCCCACCGACATGTCTTCCACTGAGGAAGCAGAGGGCGGGGGCTCAGTTGTGGACTTGTCGATTCCCCAAGCTGAGGTCACTGAGGTAGTTGAGAAGCTCATCAGTGGCAAGGCACCAGGGGTGGATGAGATCCGCCCTGAGTACCTCAAGTCTCTGGATGTTGTGGGGCTGTCTTGGTTGACACGCCTCTGCAACATCGCGTGGAGGTTGGGGACAGTGCCTCTGGACTGGCAGACTGGGGTGGTGGTCCCTCTGTTTAAGAAGGGGGACCGGAGGGTGTGTTCCAACTATAGGGGGAACACACTCCTCAGCCTCCCCGGAAAAGTCTATGTCAGGGTACTGGAGAGGAGAATTCGGCCGATAGTCAAACCTCGGATGCAGGAGGAACAATGCGGGTTTCGTCCTGGTTGTGGAACACTGGACCATCTCTATACCCTCACCAGGTTGCTGGAGGGTTCATGGGAGTTTGCCCAACCAGTTCACATGTGTTTTGTGGATCTGGAGAAGGCTTTCGACTGTGTCCCTCGTGGTGACCTGTGGGGGGTGCTCTGGGAGTATGGGGTCCGGGGCCCTCTGTTAAGGGCTGTCCAGTCACTATATGACCGGAGCACGAGTTTGGTTCGCATTGCCGGCAGTAAGTCAGACTTGTTCCCGGTGCATGTTGGACTCCGGCAGGGATGCCCTTTGTCACCGGTCCTGTTCATTACTTGTATGGACAGGATTTCTAGGCGCAGTATGGGGTCAGAGGGAGTCCGGTTTGGGGACCACAGGATTTCGTCTCTGCTTTTTGCAGATGATGTTGTCCTGCTGGCATCCTCAAACCAGGACCTTCAGCGTGCACTGGGACGGTTTGCAGCCGAGTGTGAAGCAGCGGGGATGAGAAACAGCACCTCCAAGTCCAAGGCCATGGTTCTCAGTCGGAAAAGGGTGGCTTGCCCCGACTCAAGCGGAGGAGTTTAAGTATCTCGGGGTCTCGATCATGAGTGAGGGAAGGATGGAGCGGGAGATCGACAGGCGGAATGGTGTATCTTCTGCAGTGATGCGGTCGATATACCGATCTGTTGTGGTGAAGAAAGAGCTGAGCCACAAGGCGAAGCTCTCTATTTACCGGTCGATCTACGATCCTACCCTCACCTATGGTCATGAGCTTTGGGTCATGACCGAAAGGAAGAGATCCCGGATACAGGCGGCCGATATGAGTTTCCTCTGCAGGGTGGCTGGGCGCTCCCTTAGAGATAGGGTGAGGAGCTCGGTCACTCGGGAGGAGCTCAAAGTAGAGCCGCTGCTCCTCCACATCGAGAGGAGTCAGCTGAGGTGGCTCGGGCATCTGTTTCGGATGCCTCCTGGATGCCTCTCTGGGGAGGTGTTCCGGGCATGTCCAACTGGGAGGAGGCCCCAGGGAAGACCTAGGACACGCTGGAGGGACTATGTCTCTCGGCAGGCCTGGAAACGCCTCGGTATTCCCCCGGAAGAGCTGGAGGAAGTGTCTAGGGAGAGGGAAGTCTGGGCATCCCTGCTTAGACTGCTGCCCCCGCGACCCAGCCCCAGATAAGCGGTAGAGGATGGATGGATGTACTAATGAATGTTCTCTTTTGCAGTGAGCCATGGCAGGGTTACAGTTGGAAGAGACAAGCAGCTAAAAGCAATGAAAAGCAAAAACAGAAGTACATTTTGAGTTGTTCCAAGCCTACCTCCACTTTCCTTGACTACATATGTTTCTGTAACCCACTTTGTTAGTTACAAAGTTACTTAGATTTTTTAAGACATTTTGCTAAACGGTTTATTTCCCATAAATATGGAAATTTATTATACACGTTCTGTAGATTGCATATCTCTTCTGCAGTAAGATGCTGTGAAATTAGATAGTTAATATCATTCTTCTCACTCTTTTCTTTTTTGCCAATGGTCCCTAAACACCACTAGCAACACAATTTTAAATAAGGAAGCCATACTGATGCTCACAAATTTCCACCTCCTTCCTTAACCTAGCTTCCACTACTCTTTCCCACAGCTTCATTGTATGGCTCATCAACTTTATTCCCCTATAGTTGCTGCAACTATGCACGTCACCCTTATTCTTAATGATTGGTACTCATACACTTTTAAATATCATCAGCCCAAACTGTAGAACGGACAATGACCTTGGTTGTGAATTGAGGTTATATAGCCTGTAAAAATAATTAATGAGCAGAGTAAAAATACTTCGTTACTGTACTTAAGTAAATTTTTCTGGTATCAGTACTTTTCTCCACTATTTATTTTTCAGACACCTTTTTACTTTTACTCATAACATTTTTACACAAATATCTGTACTTTTTACTTCTTACATTTTCAAAACGGACTCCTTACTTTTAGTATTATTTCTTCTCATTGAGCGCTGTTTCCAGCCCAGCATCCTATCATTGTGCGGCCTTTTCCCCATGTGACTGGTGTACTGTATTATTTACTGGCTATCAGACATAGACTAAGGATAGCGGAGCTAACAATGAGCAGCATGCCTACAAAAAGAATGGCTAATGTTCATTCAGAGGGAGTCACCAATGTTAAAATAACTAACAACGAGGACATTCCTGAACACACATGGCCATATATGTAGGAGATGTTTGTAATAATCAGTGTCAAAAAGGATTCCTGGCGAATGTGTTGCGAATTGTGTCAACCAGGGGCGGTTCTAGTCCTTTTTTAGGGTGGCTTCAGCCCCCTGTCTGTAATCTCAGCCACCCTAAAACTATAAGGATCATTTTTACTTTCATAAATAAACAATAAAAATTATGTTAAAATGCAGAACATGTCGTCGATGGGAAAGAAAATTATTTATCAGTTTGATCCAAGAGCGATTTTTTTTTTACTTTGCTTTTACACGCGTGTGTTGTAGTGTTTCACACGTGCGTCTTCAGCTGTCTGCTTTATTTGAACAGAAAAGCACAGGTACACGCAGCGTGCACACTCAGTCAGAGCTGGAGGCGTTTATCTATAACGTTAATCGGCAGAAAGATGCAAAGACGGCAACCAAAAGCGGCGGTTGAAGACCTACGTATTCAGGAAACACTTCAACTAGAACTTCTTTCCTTATCTTTTGCATTAAAAAAAAAAAACTTTTTCATTGTAACGTTGAACAAACGTTTTAAACTCATGGTATCTTAAGTATGTAACCTAGTGAACCAGCATTAATGTATTCAATGTTAGAGATTTAAGCACTTATGTACGTCGCTCTGGATAAGGGCATCTGCCAAATGCTGTAAATGTAAATTTAAATGTAAACCAAAAGCAGTGAAATGTCACTATTCTTATTACCAGAGTTGTCATATAATATATAATATAGAACTCTTCTTGTTTTAAATTCTCACTGAGGGCTAAACCCCCTAAAGATGAAATCCTAGAACCGCCCCTGGTGTCAACGAAAAAAACACAACGAGCTTAATTTAATTAGGGCTCGAGCACCGATGGTGCGAAACCCTATTGTTTTTGGTCGGGTTTATTTTTTTATTTTTATTTTTGCACACATTGGCCAATTGGGGTACCTTAACATGCTTGAAAACTCTTGAAATTTGGCACACAGGTCAGAGTCGGGCGACGCTAGGCTTGGGCAAAGGCTGGAATACGGACGTGGCAGGGGGGCTCTGCAGTGCCCCCTGTAATGCAAAAACAAACATTTGTGCACAGATCGGGCAATTATGTATGCACATGTACGTGAGTTGGTACACATATAGATTTCATCGACCCGAACAACTTTCGTGCTCTAAACTATGAGCTCCGCCCCACAGGAAGTCGGCCATTTTGGATTATTTCAATAATTGTGGTGAACTTTTAAGTAGTCCTCCTAGGGAATTCATGCGATTGACATCAAACGTGCTGAACATGATTCCGAGCCATTGCACTTGCTAAATTCCGAAGGGATTTTTGATATCTTGAACTGGCTGCCACAGCCAGGCGACTAAGTTATGGCGAAACAGGAAATGTCTAATATCTAAAGCAAAAAATGTCTTATTGGGATGACACGCAGTGTGTATGTTCGGCCAAGAATTCAGATTGCATCGATGTGCCTATTGTGAATCTTGGACATAGCACCACCAACAGGCGCCAGAAAGTGTGTCAGTCACAAAGGTGGATTTTTTCACAGTTGCATGCAATGAACTTTTAAATACTCCTCCTAGAGGATTCATGCGATTGAATATAATGTGAAATTGCGAACGGATTTTTGATATCTCAAACACTGTTGCCATGGCATCGTGTCAAAGTTTACTTTTATTTCACTCATATTTAAGGCTTTTGGCGTGCTTAGATTAACTTGAAATTTGACACTTACATCACATTTGTCGGCTGTTAATGTGGACAAAAAGGTCAGACAAAGGTGTGTCTCTTAAGTGGCTCACTAGCGCCCCCATTTGTCTAAAATGTGGGGTTTCATTTACCTACAGTCCCCAAATGGGTCAGTAACAACGTAAAATAGTCCACTGATATTTACCAACTTCATGCACTGGCCCACCGTGCATTGTTTTCTGGGAGGCACCGTATAGCAATAAAAAAAACGTGCGAGGGCCCGCCATCGCTGCTTGCAGCTATATTTAACATTAATTTTGTCATTTGTAAAACATCACAATAATTTTGAGTTGTTTTCAAGGACAGAGCTGGAATCTCCCCACAGTTTGGGATATGGCCTTGGTGATACACTTGGTATACATTATATTTCCAAAAGTATTTGGTCACCTGACCTTTCCTGCTATATGTGGTTGTTTTCTGATCTCATCCCTACTGAACACCTTTGGGATGAATGTGAACACTGACTCCACCCTACCTCACCTACATCAGTGCCTGCCTTTCGTAACAATCTTGCAGCTGTTGAACACAAATATCCATCAGCACACTCCAAAATTATATATATATATATATATATAAGTTTGGACACACATTCCAAAAGTTTGGACACACCACCTTTTCAACAGGAAAATGACCCCAAACACACCTCCAGGCTGTGTAAGGGCTATTTGACCATGAAGGAGAGTGATGGGGTGCTGCGCCAGATGACCTGGCCTCCACAGTCACCGGACCTGAACCCAATCGAGATGGTTTGGGGTGAGCTGGACCGCAGAGTGAAGGCAAAAGGGCCAACAAGTGCTAAGCATCTCTGGGAACTCCTTCAAGACTGTTGGAAGACCATTTCATTACCTCTTGAAGCTCGTCAATAGAATGCCAAGAGTGTGCAAAGCAGTAGTCAAAGCAAAAGGTGGCTACTTTGAAGAACCTAGAATATGACATATTTTCAGTTGTTTCACACTTTTTTGTTATGTACATATATAATTCCACATGTATTAATTCATAGTTTTGATGCCTTCAGTGTGAATCTACAATTTTCATAGTCAAGAAAAAAAAAAAAACTCTTTGAATGAGAAGGTGTGTCCAAGGTGAATCCTGGCTGTGAGATGTAGGTACAGTCAGGAAGAAATGAAGGTCCTGCAGATTTTCTCAATCTTCTTATGGTAAAAAGATGCAAAGTCTTCTGCAGTCAGGAATGTTGAAGAAGCTGGAGCCAGGGGGTTGATTAGAGAAGAGAAGATGTTGTGGAGCTTACGAGGGTCTTGTGACGAAGCTTCAAGCTTTTCCTTGTAGAAGGAAGTCTTGGCAGAAGTCACATCTGAAAAGAACTTGGCCAGGAGTGTACAGTAAAAGTCAAAATCTGCATCAATTTGTGATTTCTTCCATATTCTCTTAGCTCTCTTCAATTGTCACGCAATACATCTGAAAGCCAAGGAGCAGAACAAGAAGTCTTCTAGGGTTTAGTTGGACAGAGGACAGAGAAAGTCCATGGTTGTGGAAAGAGAGGAGAGGAAAGTGTCTGTGGCTGAGTCCAAGGGTTGTGAGGAAAGGGAGTCAGGATCAGGAAGAGAAAAAAGAGTGCCAGAAGCTACAGAAGAAGGGGAGAAAGAGTGGAGGTTGTAATCAATGGGTAATCGAGAGATATAATTCAGTTTTTGAAGGATAACTTGGAAATTTATTGCTGGATTTTTACCATCTGGTATGTATGTGTTTTTGTGTGATTGTGTGCTTGTACTTTACACATAGGTTTTTAACTTTTTAGGTTCAAACCACAGTTTATAGACTCCATTTAATCATTAACCCTTGACATACACAAAACATTTATGACCTTTGACCTTGGCCTGTTAAAACAATATTTGATTGAATCCAAATACTATTTATATATATATATATTATAAATAATATATATATATATATATATATATATATATATATATGTTTGATTTTTTTTTCTTATTGTCATTCATGTTGATTTGCTGGTGTGCTGAGGTCTATTTGGATGACCCAGTTAAAGGTTTTGTTTTTTGTTAACTAAGGTTATCTGAGGATGGCACTACATCTGTCCATACTTCTGTTTTTCTCAGGTGAGAGTGTGTGTGTGGATTTATCAACGGCTTAATATGACTCAGGGGAAGGCAAATGATAACATTTATCTCATAAAATATCTGATACAGAACACAGAGAATTAGTGATAGATAAGCATGAAGATATATAATTACAATAGATGTCTTAGACGATATGAGAACAATATAATGCACACTGAAAAGTTACAATACAAGTTCATTAAATTAAAAAAAAATTTACACAGTCAGAATACATAACCTTTCAAACCTCTCCTCCACAGCAACTGTCAGTTTCAGCCTGTCTGATCCAGCAGGCGAAAAACTGGACTGATGCTCAGGCTTACTGCAAAGCGACACACACCGATCTGGCTATTATCCAGAGTAATGAGGAGATGGTTCAACTTATGAATGAAGCACAGAGACAAAAGTTCACTTCCAATGCTTGGATTGGACTGTACAATGACATAAACGGGTGGCACTGGTCCATGGGAAATGAGCCACTGGGAAGTGTGAGACAATGGGATACGGATGAGCCTAACAACAGTGATGGACATCAGGAGTGTAGTGTGATAGAACCAAGTGGATGGAATGACAGACCATGTACAGAAGAAAACAACGTTGTGTGCTTTGACAGTAAGAAATAGCAGATGATTAACTTATTATTACAGAAGGTTGTCATGAAAATATTGTAGATTGTGTGCTTTCAGGGTTCCTTTAACCTTAACTATAATTAGATTAGATTAGATTAGATTAGATTAGATTCAACTTTATTGTCATTGTACAAGGTACATGTACAGAGTCAATGAAATGCAGTTAGCATCTAACCAGAAGTGCATAGATGGCTTATTTACAAGTGGCAGTGTAATAAATAAGGGTATGAGGTAATACAGAAGGTGTAGTAAGGTGTATGTACATGTAACTGAATAAGGGTATATATATATATAGAGTATGTTTTTTTATACAAGTATGTTACAGTATGAAGTGGTATGACAGATAGCTGTACAAAAGGAATGTCATTATGCATACATACATCCATATATATACTGTATGTATATACATACATATACACAGAATAAACAGAATAAATATGGATGGACACACAGAAGTGTAATGATAGTTTTTGGGTGGTGCAAGGATGCCTGATTTTAAAGTAGTGCAAAATACAGAAGAAAAAGTGACAGTACAGTGGTGATTAACACAATATTAGCTGTTCAGTGCAGAAACAGCCACGGGAAAGAAGCTATTTTTCAGTCTGTTTGTTCTGGTTCTGAGACAACGGTAGCATCTGCCTGATGGGAGAAGTGTAAACAGTCCGTGGTTGGGGTGAGAGGGATCTTTGATGATGCCCCTCGCCCTTTGCAAACAGCGGTTTTTGAAAATGTCCTCCAAGGTGGGTAGTGTAATACCAATGATTTGTTGGGCGGTTTTCACCACCCTTTGAAGGGCTTTACGGTTTGAAGCTGTGCAGCTGCTATACCACACTGAGATGCAGCTTGTGAAGATACTAGATACTCTCAATGGTACAGCGCTAAAAGTTCTCCAGTATCCTGTAGCACAGACGAGACTTTTTAAGTCTCCTCAGAAAATATAGGCACTGTTGTGCTTTTTTTTGATCAGGATGGAGGAGTTCAGAGACCAGGTGAGGTCCTCAGAGATGTGTATTCCAAGGAACTTGAAGCTGGGTACATGCTCAACAGCAGTTCCGCTGATGTGAATTGGAGGATGAGTGTGATTGCCAGCACGTCTGAAATCCACAATGACCTCCTTGCTCTTTTTGGTGTTAAGTTCCAGGTTATTGTCCTCACACCATGCTACTAGGTGCTGGATCTCCTCCCTGTAAGCTGTCTCGTTGTTACCTTCAATCAGGCCTACCACTGTGGTGTCATCTGCGAACTTTATAATGCTGTTTGAGGTATGGACAGGTATGCAGTCATGGGTGAAAAGGGAGTATAGTAGTGGAGACAATACACATCCCTGGGGGACCACAGTGCTGATGGTGAGACTGGAGAAGGTGACAGTGTTCAGATGACTGTGATCTGTTCGTAAGGAAGTCCAGAGTCCAATTGCAGAGTTGTGTGCTGATGCCAAGTTGTTCCAGCTTCAGGGTTAGCTTGGAAGGGCTAACTGTATTAAAAGCTGAGCTGAAATCAACAAACAGGATCCTGGCATAGGTGTAAGGGTTTATCCAAGTGAGTCAGGGCAGAATGAAGTACGGTGGAAATGGTGTCCTCAGTTGATCTATTTGGGCGATATGCAAATTGGTAAGGGTCCAGGCTGGGTGGTAGAAAGGCTTTAAAGTGGGTGAGGACCAGTCTTTCGTAGCACTTAGCGATGACAGGTGTGAGTGTGATGGGACAAAAGTCAGCCATTTCTGTTGCAGTGGAGTGCTTTGGCACCGGCACGATCGTAGCAGACTTGAAGCAGGTGGGGACAATTGCCTGGGCCAAGGACAGATTAAAGATGTCCGTGAAGACCTCGGCCAGTTGCTCTGCGCATGCTCTGAGTACACGACCAGGGATGCCATCAGGGCCAGCTGCTTTCCTTGCATTCACCCTTCCCAGGGTGGTGTACATTTCAGAAGTGGAGAGTGTAAGTGGCTGCTCACCTGGTAACGGCTTTGTTTTGAGCAAGGGCTCCATGTTCCCCTTTTCAAAGCGAGCGCAGAAGAGGTTGAGCTCATTGGGGAGTGAGGCAGAACTGGTTGCAGGTGTTGCGTTGGGTGGTTTGCGGTCAGTGATAGCCTGTATTCCTTGCCACATACGTTGGGGGTCAGCAGAGTTGAAGTGCTCCTCAATCTGCTGTTTGTAGGCATGTTTGGCTTTGCAGATTCCCCTCCTCAGATGGGCTCTGGTGATGCTGTAGGCCCCCTGGTCTCCAGACCTGAAAGCGGTATTGCGTGCTTTGAGCAGGAGACGGACCTCCTGGTTCATCCATGGCTTCTGAATGGGGAACACGGAATTTGAAAAAATTATAAATACAAAACAAAAACACCTTACCATTATGAAGTTAATTTAGTTGACCTAACAACAAATAGTGTACTGCAGGTCTTTATTTTAACATCATGTAACATTTCTCTTTCAAGAATTTAACTCAATCAAATTAAATGTATTTTTCCCCTCACAGACACTAAAACTGGCACTGACAGGTACATTTACATCAATAATTTGATGACATGGCCTGATGCTCAGGCCTACTGCAGAATGATGTATACTGATCTGGCCAGTGATAGAGATGCAACAGAAAACTCAGTTATATTAGGTGTGATCAGTGACTGGTCATGGATCGGTTTGTTCAGAGACTCCTGGAAGTGGACAGACCAAACCAAAATGTCTACCATTAGCTGGATGTCTGGAGAACCTGATAATCTTGATGGGAATGAAGACTGTGGTTATATAAACAACAGTCAGGCTGCTGATGCACAATGCTCAGACATAATGTCTTTCTTTTGTTACTCATGTGAATTTAATATTCATTACATTGAGTGTTCAGATAAACTTGCTTTTAGGATTTCAGTTACATAGTGTGTTTATTTTTGTATTTGTATTTATCTTTATTTATTTTTATACATTTAGTAACCAAAACACAACAAATCATGGCAGTGAATGTCCGTTCCAATCAGGATATAAATGATCCTGCAGTAAACGCGGCCATCTTGGATCAGGTGAATCTCATTCTCCACAAAACTTCTCCATTCTCCCCAAATCTGATAGTTTAACTTTTACTGCTTTTGTATTTCTTTTTTGCAGTATATAGTATTATAGATTTTTCTGTTCTTTAGATAAGGCAGAAACTGAAGGATCATGGGATGGCAGAGAATATCACAGTGAAATGGAGAAAACAAGCAGATGGGAAGGTGTTTCACAAGAAGGAAGAAATTTATACTAAATAGTACTAAACTCTAAATAGTAAACAAACATTTTTAGTGTGAGCAATCTGTTTGTATTAGGAAAGATAATGAGATATAGTTCACTATTAAATGTTTGGTAAAGGGTCAAGTAAATAATTCACATTTAAGTTTTTCTTTCTAACAGTTTTAATTTTATTGCCTATAATAAAAACTTAATAATATTAGCAGTCATTCAGCTGATATTTGGGGTGTTTGAGGTATAATGATAAAGTTGCTAACGTGTAATGAATTACTATCTCACTGCACACATTTTGTGTAAACCTACATCCATTTGTAAGCATCACCATGATACAGATACACCCCTATAATAAACATTATCTTATCATAAACATGAACTAACTTTATTCCTGATGAAAAAGAGTCATTAATGTGATGTAAGAAAATATGCAGGATATTTTACCCTGGAGATTCTCTCATTCTTCCTCTGTCACTTTGAAACATTCTCTAGTTTAATATAAAAAAAAAAAACACTATGAAAAAATACTACTCTATGTTTATCTATATAGGTAACTATTTCTCTGTATACTGATGAAATTCTACTCCATGACACTTTCACTTTACTTTGAAAACATTTACAACTAACATAATTCAAACTAAATGATTTACCACAGCACTGTTTATTTCTTGATTCTGATTTATTTACGCAATGCACAGCACTAGAGGTCATCACAGTTCCAAATTACTTCAGGATAACTGAAATAACAGAAATGTCAACCTACTGTCCACCAAGGCACACATATCTAAATACAAAAAAATAAGTTGAATAACCATGGTATAATTGTGGTATGAATTGAATAAATCTTTGCCAGGCCAAAGAGGACGCCTACAGAAGTGCGGAAAAAGCTTTGTACAAACCGGCCAAATACACACTAAATAGGGAGATAAGAGTGGCAACGCAAAACTATTCTGAAAATCCGAAAACACGGCTTTCAAGTAATAACTCTACACCAGTTACAAGACCCCTGACAGCTTTCATCTTTTACACTCTTTCATTTGTATGCCATAGTTTTCAAATATTCTTTTATTTAATTATTTTTTTTTGTCACATTTCACTGTTTTTATTTTTACAATCAGAAGCTATAATATACAACAGGGTGGGTGGTGGCCTGGCTCAAGTCACCTTAACTTCCTAACTAAAATGGCGTTAGTTAGTTAGTTTCAGTTCACTGTTAGGCTCAGATATGATTGGTGCCATTTGTTTGGCTATATTTACTGGAGACGCAAAAGAAAACATTGCAAATCAGTTTGGATAAAACACTACACTAAAACACTGACTCTGAGGAAAACGTCTCGGTAGATTTGTAGTTTCAATTCACTATTAGGCTCAGATATGATCGGCGCCATTTGTCTGGCTTCAAAAGATTGGTCTGTGATGTCATAGAATTCTAGCTCCTGTTGAAACAATGCC
The DNA here is from genome assembly GCF_022655615.1 of Tachysurus fulvidraco. Taxonomy (NCBI): domain Eukaryota; kingdom Metazoa; phylum Chordata; class Actinopteri; order Siluriformes; family Bagridae; genus Tachysurus; species Tachysurus fulvidraco. The sequence continues at coordinate 120,990 of NC_062533.1, forward strand.
TTGTGCAGCATCATTGTTATTGTTTACTGTCATGTTGTTTAGCTTAAATTAGTTTTTCTAATCACTAAAGAGTATTTAGTTTAGCATTTAGCTTAGCGTTTAGCTAAAACTAGAATGCCACCTTGTTTTTCACTAAGCAGAGCACACAATTTGACAGCTTTCATTTCGTGCACCCTTCCACTTAGTATGCCATAGTATTCATCCATCCATCTTCTACCGCTTATCCGGGTCCGGGTCACGGGGGCAGCAGTCTAAACAGGGATGCCCAGACTTCCCTCTCCCCAGACACTTCCTCCAGCTCTTCCGGGGGAATACCGAGGCGTTCCCAGGCCAGCCAAGAGACATAGTCCCTCCAGCATGTCCTAGGTCTTCCCCGGGGCCTCCTCCCGGTTGGACATGCCCGGAACACCTCCCCAGGGAGGCGTCCAGGAGGCATCCAAAACAGATGCCCGAGCCAGCTCAGCTGACTCCTCTCGATGTGGAGGAGCAGCGGCTCTACTCTGAGCTCCTCCTGAGTGACCGAGCTCCTCACACTATCTCTAAGGGTGTGCCCAGCCACCCTGCGGAGGAAACTCATTTCGGCCGCCTGTATCCGGGATCTCGTCCTTTCGGTCATGACCCAAAGCTCATGACCATAGGTGAGGGTAGGAACGTAGATCGACCTGTAAATAGAGAGCTTCGCCTTGTGGCTCAGCTCTTTCTTCACCACAACAGATCGGTATATCGACCGCATCACTGCAGAAGATACACCAATCCACCTGTCGATCGCCCGCTCCATCCTTCCCTCACTCGTAAACAAGACCCCAAGATACTTAAACACCTCCACTTGAGGCAGGAGCTCTCCACCAACCTGAAGGGGGCAAGCCACCCTTTTCCGACTGAGAACCATGGCCTTGGACTTGGAGGTGCTGATTCTCATCCCCGCCGCTTCACACTCGGCTGCAAACCATCCCAGTGCACGCTGAAGGTCCTGGTTTTAGGAAGCTAGCAGGACAACATCTGCAAAAAGCAGAGACGTAATCCTGTGGTCCCCAAACCGGACTCCCTCCGGCCCCATACTGCGCCTAGAAATCCTGTCCATATAAGACTGTCCATATAATCCTGTCCATATAATCCTGTCCTCCTTGAACCGCCACCTTAATGTGGTGGAGGGGTTTGCGTGCCTGAGTGATCCTAGGAGCTATGTTGTCTGGGGCTTTTTGCCCCTGGTAGGGTCTCCCAAGGCAAACAGGTCCTGGGTGACAGGCCAGACAAAGATCGGTTCAAAAAACCCTTATGAGTAAAGTCAAACCAAGGTCCGTGACGTCGCCCGGTAAGGCGCAACAGGGCCCCGCCCTGGAGCCAGGCCCGGGGTTAGGGCTCGCATGCAAGCGCCTGGTGGCCGGGTCTTGCCCCAAGGGGCCCGGCCGGGCTCAGCCCGAAAGAGCGACGTGGGGCCGATCTACTGTGGGCCCACCACCTGCAGGAGAAACCGTAAGGGGCCGGTGCAATGTGAATTGGGTGGCAGTCGAAGGCGGGGGCCTTGGCGACCTAATCCCCAGACACGGAATCTGGCACTAGGGACATCGAATGTCAACTCGCTGGGGGGAAGGAGCCTGAGCTGGTGCGGGAGGTTGAGAGATACCGACTAGATATAGTTGGGCTCATGTTGTAACTCAGAGCCGGTCTCCAAGCCGACACATCACAGGGCGTCCTCTTCTCTTAGGCCTTTTTGGTTACTAAAAACTGTGTTAGTTAGACTTACTGTTACCTCTATAATTACTACAAAAAATACTGAGAAAACTCCTCAGGCCTGGATGAGAATGAGCAAACTTCTTTATTGTGGTCAATAAGCCAACAATTTATAAGAGAAATTGCCAAATTAAAAGTAACAAAGTGGCCAAATTAAAAGTAACAAAGTTGCCAAATTAAAAGTAACAAATGAAAACCCCCAAAAAGAGCATGTCATGCAAAATCAATCAAGAAAAACAAGAACTCTCGCGATGTCCTTGCAAAAATAAAAACACCCACCTTGACCCCTGAGCCCCGGATATCTTCTCAATATATATACCCTAGCACTCCTCGCCCCCTCTTTGGTTCCCAGTATTTTTTTTGGAGTCCCAGGTGCCATATCACCTTATTTACCGGCATTACCTCCTATGTTTTCTAAATACACTGACCTAATTTCCCCTTATTTCCCATTACCTTTTCCCCATATGCCCATTTATGGATTTTCCTTCCCTTATTTTTCATGACCTCAGACTAAACACCTGGGCCTTCTTCAGTCTGCACAACAAGTTTATGAGCACCACATGCCCATTTATGGATTTTCCTCCCTTTAATTCTCAGGGCCTAGGTCTGTGAACCAATGTCTTTTTCATTCTACATAAGTTATCGCTATGAGCTAAGGTCTGAGAACCATGGTCTTCTTCATTTTCCATAACAATTTGTGATCTAAGGTCTGGGAACAATGGTCATTTCCATTCTACATAAGTTATCGCTATGGGCCAAGGTCTGAGAACCACTGTCTTTCCCATTTTTCATAACAAGTTTACATTTGTTATTACAAATGTGCACAAAAAGGGCTCAATTTCCTCTTCAAAGTTACATTTGCCATTTGCCTCTGAGTCTTTTGCGACAGACGTCTGTCCTGAGGATTAATCCTGCATTCAACTAAAATGAGTAAGTTTCCCTTTTGCTATCTTCTCCTGTATATGATTTTACTGATTATAAGTCACTCTATGAGTCTATTCTATGTCACATGATATTATGTTAAAAGCTCTTACCTATTCGTTATTTTATACTGTTACTATTGCTAAGCTATTGCTGCTGTAATATTGCTTGTGTACAAGTGGAGTTCTTTGACTCCTCAGGCCTGCTATGCAACAATGACTCATCTGTGTCAGAAGGGAATCAAGTGGTCTGCATGAGCGTGGATGATGGCATACTTGTCATCCTAAAAACACTACTGATTGTACAGCACTAGCCTACCCAGACTACACTAAACACATATTTCTCTTTGTGGTTGTCCTAGCACAAATGGACCCAGAAAACCACCCAACTGCATACATATTTGTCAGTTTGACAATAAGATGGTTTAGATCCTACTTGTCTGATCGATACCATTTTGTAGATTTTAATGCCAGTTAAATCTGGAGTCCTTCAGCGGTCAGTTTTATTACCTCTGCTTTTCTCAATACACAGGCTTCTCTTGGGAAACATCATTTGAGGGCATGGGATAAGATTAGATTTGTCAGAGTGCAGGGGGGAATGGACCCAAAAATGCAGAACACATACGACTTCCACAAAAATAGGTTTAATAAGTGGAATGTATATAATATCAGGGAATAATCCAACACAGAAATAAAAAGTCGCAGAAAAAACAGGCTAAGCAAAGTGTTCCAACAGGAGACTATGATAAGAATCCACAAACACAATCAAGAAGAGCGAGTCCAGGAAAAATTCTTGAAGAAAACAAATGAATAATCCAACAAGGCCCTTAAGTCCACAGTAGGAAAAACAAAAAATAAATCCCACCAAAATGTCAGAAAAATAGGACTGATCCACAAACGAAATAAGCAGAAATACAAAAAAGGGTCTCTGGCCGACAAAGGCAAAAATGAGTAATCCAAAAAAAATAACAAAAGGGAAAATCCACGATTTGACACACACCCGGCTGAAATCCAACACGGGAAATGAAAGTGAAACTTACAGGCCGAAAAGGCATACACGTGCGATAACGCAATGAGACAATCTGGCAAGGAGTGTTTGCAGACCTCATGCTTATATAGTGTGGCGGATTATAAAATGGTATAACCCGGAAGTGCCACAGCCAAGATGGCTGCCGCCTGGAAGTGGCCGTTTAACATCCGACTGAGCAGGAAGAATATGACGAGATTAGATTCAACTTTATTGTCATTACACAATGTACAAGTACAAGGTACTATTGTTACGTTATATACAGTATTGTTATGCTGACGATACCCAGTTGACCTGTAATTTAAATTTTTATAAGACAGAAATACTACTTATCTGTCTGAAAAGCAGTACATAGAAGCTCTTACTTCCATTTAGAGGGATGTACTGTAACTTCTAGCTCATCAGTGAAAGACCTGAGTGTTTATTAGACAGCAACTTGTTTTTAAAATCATATCGCCCATATTACAAACACAGCCTTCTTCCACCTTAGAAATATTGCCAAGCTGAGAAACATCCTGTCTGTATCTGATGCTGAGAAGCTACTGTAGTTCATGCATTCATGACCTCCAGACTGGACTATTGAAATGCATTACTAGGTGGTTGTCCTGCATCTTAAATAAATAGGCTACAGTTAATCCAAAATGCACCTATGTGTTTTGAAGGAAAGCTCCATTTCTGACACCAGAAATTTCAAAAATGTTCCACAAGCCGTGGCTGTTTGGCATCAAAGACTGATAGCTTAACATATTCATTTGCCATCCTTATTCAAGCCATTGATCCAGACAAAGAAGGTGGTGTATATTTTGCTTTCAACAAATGTACTCACAGCATCATCTATAAGCATCGATAGAATCAAGAATAATCCATATCCATTTCCAAGTCACATGGAATTTGTCTACTTTTAAATATAAGCAAGCCATATAAGCAAGGATAGGTGAGAATGTTTTTTTTATAATGTGCCAATTTGTTTTGAATTATATAAAAGGAGACTAAATAAGACATTTTTGATGAATTGTCACTATGACTTCAGTAAACTAGCTCAGTTATTTAACCTTTGTAGGGTAGCCCTGCCGTACCCATCCTGACTCCTCTAAGGGGTTGAATGTGTGGTATGATAGCCTCAGGTGCAAAATGCATAATTACTGATCAAAACTGCAACAAGCTGGATGTTTGGAGGTATCCATACATTTTGGAAAAAGAAGAGGACAAAAGTCTCTGAGAAACATAAAAAGACCCAAGAAATGAATTTTTTGCCTAAAGTTCAAAGGGAAAGAGATGGTTGAAACATGAAACAACATCATCCTAAAGCTGCACTGATGGCTAAGGAATCAAATCAAGTCAAATCAGACTTTATTTGTCACATACACATACATACATGCAACATGCAGTGAAATGCTTTTTACGTCTGTCCAGTATTCAAGCATGAAAAGGAATGGAATTAAGGATAAAATAAAAACCAAAAGGAGGTAAATAAATAAAAAGTATAAAGTGAAGTAGATACTTATTTCACTGTGTTTGAGCAGATTGCTGCTACATTGAAATGGCCACGTAATGTTTGGCCCCTGTTGCTGCAATGCAAACTCGTAGGTAGAGCTCAAGAAGTCTGCTCCACGTTGATGCTTGAACAGAGCTTAGACTATGATGTAATGAAAAATGTGGTATTGGATGCATATGAATTAGTCCCTGAAACATCCGGACAAAAGTTTCGAAATCTTGTGAAAACCCCTAACCAAACATTCGTTGAATTCACTAAAGACAAAGTGAACTTGTTTGATAGATGGTGTGCCACAAATAAAATAAACACGTTTGAGCAACTTAAAGAGTTAATACTGCGGGAGGAATTCAAGAATTGTCTGTCAGAGAAATTGTCGTTGTATTTAAATGTGGTCACTTTCTGAAGTCACAATATTTTCAGATGAGTTTGTACTTACGCCCAGGGTAACGTTTTCACCTGTAAAATGTAATGTTCCTAGTCGAGTGTGTACTGTTGAGGATACTGCTGTGGTGCATAAGAGACAGCAAGGAAAGCCGTGAGTGTTATTATTGTCATGAGCTTGGGCACCTCATTTCTAATTGTCCCACTTTGAAACACGAAACCAGTAGGGGAAACTCTTAGAAAGTATTGCATTGATTGAGAGGTCAGTTTTGACACTCAAGCAAAACAAATCTGTAAATTCGTCAATTGAGTCAACTTTTGAACCAGTCATTTATGATGGTGTAATTTCACTGTCTGAAAATAAGTTCTGAGACAAAGCGTATTCGCATTCTCAGGGAAACTGGCTCCACTCTGTCCTTTATCTTGCAAAGTTTGTTGCCAGTTACTGAACAGTCTAGCTGTGGTTCTAGTGTAGTTGTAAATTGTAATTTAGTAAATTTTAATGTAGTTGTAAATCTGGTAATGCCTGTCAAATTGCTGGTAAGCCAAGTAATCAAGTACTTCCTCCTGCACCGTTGAGGCCAATAACCATGTTAGGAGAACTATTTGAGCGAATCTTGATTGATTGTGTAGGGCCATTACCTAAAACCAAGTTTGCAGCAGTCTCAGCGCTCTAGCACCTTCCTTTCATGGTTTTTCATGAAACCTTATATGAGCACACATCTGACAAGCTTGAAAAGGGCTGTTTCACCTTGTTTCCATGAAACATAATAGGACACAGTGTGTTTGTGTCAGAAATCTCAGAAAAAAGCTTTTTTTTACATTATTTTATGGTAAATAATATAAACTTTAATAGTTCACATTAAAGGCCAATATGTTGATAAAAATATGTTTTATACTCAAAAATCTGATGATACTGTATATGTGTGGTATGATCATTTTAATGCAATCATGGGTATGAGCATGTGTTTTGAGTGAATCCCTGCATGCATGTACAAAAGTGCTTCTCAGGAGCTGAAAAGGCTTTTGCCGCAGTCTCGGTGCTCTAGCGCCTTCCTTTCGTTGTTTTTCGTGCAACCTTATAATAAGCACACATCTGACAAGCTTGAAAAGGGCTGTTTCACCTTGTTTCGATGAAACATGATAGGACACGGTGTGTTTATGTCAGAAATCTTGGGAAAAAGCTTTTTTACATTTTTTAAGGTCAATAATATAAACTTTAATAGTTCACATTAAAGGCCAATATATTGCTAAAAATATGTTTTATAGTCGAAAATCTGATGAAATCTGATGATTGTTTTATAGTCGAAAATCTGATGGCCTCTGCTTCCTCAGTGGAAGACATGTCAGTGGGGTTGAGGAGATCCTCGAAGTACTCCTTCCACCATCCAAGAATGTCCCCAGTCGAAGTCAGCAGATTCCCACTACCACTGTAAACAGTGTGTGCAGGGCACTGCTCAATAGGACTCCTTCTTCAGCTTGACGGCATCCCTTACTTCCAGGGTCCACCACCGGGTACGGAGATTGCCGCCACGACAGACACTGGAGACCTTACGGCTACAGCTCCGAGCAGCCGCGTCGACAATGGAGGTGGAGAACATGGTCCACTCGGACTCAATGTCTCCAACCTCGGGATCTGGTTGAAGCTCTGCCGGAGGTGGGAGTTGAAGATCTTTCTGACCGGAGACTCTGCCAAACGTTCCCAGCAGACCCTCACAGTACGTTTGGGTCTGCCAAGTCTGTCCAACTTCCTCCCCTGCCATCGGATACAACTCACCACAAGGTGGTGATCAGTTGACAGCTCCACCCTTCTCTTTACTCGAGTGTCCAAGACATACGGCCGGAGGTCAGGTGAAACAACCACAAAAAAAATGAAAAGAAGGCGCTAGCGCGCTGAGACTGCGGCAAACGGCTTTTAAAAAGAAAAGTCCAGTAATAGATGGGTTGGGAACTGAATTTTATGTATGTTTTAAAGAAGTTTTAATAAAGACATTTTCGTAAAGAGAGAAATAAATGAAATAACAAGGTTGGGGCTGATGAAACTGATATATAAAAGGAAAGGAGAAAAAGTAGATTTAAAAAACTACCGACCGATCACAATGTTGAACACAGATCTTAAGATTTTAGCAAAGGTTTTAGCAAACAGATTAAAAGAAGTAATGCCCCGTATAATTAAAACAAATCAAGCATATGGAGTAAAAGGAAGAGATATAGCCGACACAACATTGAGTATAAGAGACACAATATGGTACATGAAAGAAAAAAATGAAGAGGGATATATAATAAGTGTAACTGCAGCAACAACATTTTATTTGGTTACCTTTTGATAACAATTTTCATTGAATATAAGCTGTGTCTGTTGTTTAGACTTTTATATATTATTCAAATTATTGTATGTTGTGGGACTTTTATTTTGACACCTCTTTGTAAGAGTGTGCTGAAATGCTTAATTGACGTGAGACTTCTAGTCATTAATGGCTAGCGGCAAGGACGGACATTTTATATGCTCCGATAAAGTTTGTTCCAATCAAAAAGGACTTGAATGGTCATAAGGAAGAATTAAAGACGCTTTCTCTTTCTCATAGCATGCAGCCAACAAGGTATTTGCTTTATTTTCTGTATTATATGTTTGTAAGATGTCACTTTGTATTTGATTTCACTTTTTGTCAAGTTAATGTGATTACTTTATTTTGTTGTTAATATTGTTTAGTTTTCACGGTGGATTTGGAGATCAGTCTTCAAATAAATCAGTTGTTGGAGAACCGCTTGTGTCTGTGTGCTTGGAGGGAGTTATAATAAGTTTGGATTTCGAAAAGGCTTTTGATAGGGTTGAGCACGGGTATTTATTTGAGGTTTTAAGGAGTTTTGGTTTTGGAGAGAATTTCATTAAATGGATTGAGATTTTATATAAAGGTGCTGTAATGAGTCTGTCTGTGTTTTCCCTTGTTTCTATCTGCTGTCATTCCCTGATGTTAATTGTTGACCCCGCCCACCTATTTGTTACCACGGACATTTAATTGCATTCAATCTCTTCCCCAGGTGTTTTGTCTTAGTCCTTGTCTGTCTCTGTCTTGTGATTGGTTCTCGTTCACTATTTGTACTCTGTTTTGTTCACTTCCCGGTTGTGAGTCGTTGTTGGTATGTGCTGTGCTGTTGGGTTATGTCTGGTCCTGTTTCCTGTCCTGTTCAGTGTTCTGATCTGTTTTGCCTGCTTGTTTGTTACTTGTTTTTTGATTAATGAAAGGATTAACTGCACATGGATCCGCATTCGCCTGTGACTATCCGTGACAGGTGCACTAACAAGAATTAAATGTAATGGGTTTTTAACAGATTGTTTTAAAATAACACGTTCAATAAGACAGGGTTGTCCGCTCTCTGCATTACTGTACTCACTTGTATCAGTACCGTTAGGATTGGCAATTAGAGAAAAAGAAGGAATAATAGGTATTGAAATTGAAGAAAATAAGTCAGAGGGGAAAGTTTTTCAGTACGCTGATGATACGACGATAATTATAAAAGACCAAGCAAGTGGTAAGGAAGTAATGAATTTTGTAAAATAATATTGTAGAGGGTCTCTAAGTAAATGAGGATAAAACGGTATATATGAGATTTGGTAAAGCTGTGGTTTTAACGGATTGTTTTAATTTCAAGGAAGTGAAAGAAATTAGGATTTTAGGAGTTTTAATGGGGAAGAATGAGAAGAAAGTAAGAGATATAGAGAGGAGGTTGAATTTTTGGAAATTAAGAAATTTAAATTTAAAGGGGAAAGTTTTAATATTGAATGTTTTAATGGTTTCTAAACTTTGGTATGTTTTATATGTTTCTGAAATGCATTTATGGACAGAACAGAGGTTGAAGAGATGTTTTCTTGAATTTTTATGGGAGGGGAAACCTGCAAGATTTGCACTTAACACGATTGTAGGGGCGGTGGTAAAGGGGGGCTTGGGGTTAATGGATGTTGAACAACGAAAATGCGCTATGAGAGTGAAAATTGTGAAGAAATACCTTAATAACGAGCAGAAAACTGAGTGGAAGAAAACAATGAATTACTTTTTAAACAAATGTGGGGATTTTAACATGGGGGATGGAATTTTATGGATGAAAACAAAAAATTGGATAACGGAAGGATTACCTGTGTTTTATAGGGAAATTTTTAGTGCTCTGGGGAAAGCTTTTAACGAAAATTGAGTATGATCCACATGGGAGAGAAAACATTTTAAATCAACCTCTGTTCTTAAATAATAACATTTTTAAAACAAGGGAAAGAAGTGGATGGAAGCGGGGATAACGAGAGTGAGAGATGTTTTGTATGAGTTTAAGGAAGGTTTTTTACCAACACAAGTTATTGTAGATGCAATGGAAGTAGCGAAAGAAGAGTACAATAAACAAGAAATTACAAACAAATATGAAATCATTAAAAATGCAATACTGATAGTGTGGATTGAAAGAATAGAGTGTATGGAAGAAGAGCAAAAAGAAAAAAAAAACCTTTGCATGAAACTGGGGGAAAAATTGTGTGATTTTAAAGAATGTACTGTAAAAATGTTTTATTGCGTTTTTAGAGATGGTGTTTTTAAAGAACCGATTGTAAATAAGTACTGGGTGGAAAATTCAAAGATTTAAAAGAAGAGTGTATATGGAGAAACATGAGGGGAAAATGTGTGGAGACAAAGTTGGAATGTTTGGAGTATTTTATAAGACATAAAGTGGTTTTTACTGAGTCTATTTTAAATAAAATTGGGATGGAACAAAATGTTATGTGTAAAGTGTGCCAAGAAAAGGAAGAGGGGATTTTACATATGTTTTTGTATTGTAAAGAACTAGAGGATTTTTTAAGCAAATGCAAATGTGTGATTAAAGATTTGACAGTGGAGTGGGATGAAAATGGAATGGAACAGAGTGGTGATGTTTGGTTGGGAAAAGAAGTGTCAAAACAAGAAGTTTATAAATCTGTGGGTAATGTTGATAAAGTGCAATATGCGAGAGAAGAATTGTGGCTAAAAAGGAAAAAATTGTGTTGGAGGTTTGGAATGTGTTTAAAAGGAAATCAGAAGTGTACATTGAAAGTCTATATGTGTATTTTAAATCTGAAAAAATGCTGGATGCCTTTTATCATATTTTTACAGCACAAGTTTGTTGTGATTTAAAAGACCTAATGTGGAAGTGAAGGAGAATTCTAAAGTATTTATGTAAATATATGGTGTGTGAGGTGTGATGTAAAAATTATTGTATAGAATAATTTTACATTTTTATTGTATTTTTTATTGTATTTTATTGTTTGAAATTTCTTAATAAAAAAAAAGAATGCCCGATCTCGTCTGATCTCGGAAGCTAAGCAGAGTCGGGCCTGATTAGTACCTGGATAGGCGACTGCCTGGGAATACCAGGTGCTGTAAGATTTTGACATAGGCATTCATTTTTTTTACAATTTGAATTCTCTAACAACAACATCTTAATATTCATACCCTGTAGCTAATGTTTTGATAGAAAACAACAACGAAAAAAGAAAAAAAATACAAACAATTTATAATTGGGTTCCATTCCAACTTTCCTCTAACACGGCCATTCCACTCGAAGAGTGCCTGATCTCGTCTGATCTCGGAAGTTAAACAGAGTCGGGCCTGGTTAGTACTTAGATAGGCGACTGCCTGGGAATACCAGGTGCTGTAAACTTTTGACATTCATTTACTTTACTATTTGAATTCTCTAACAACAACATCTTAATATTCATACCCTGTAGCTAATATTTTGATAGAAAACAAAAAATAAAAAAAAATAACTACATTAACACCGCTTTTCTTTTCTGATCACGCTATGCTGTCTTGCACCTTTTCGCTATCCACTGGAGTGACCATAGGGGGAGGGCTGTGGAAGCTGAACTGCTCTCTGTTGCAGGACGAGGATATTGTCCAGGAATACAGAGAGCGGTACAGCAAATGGCAGACCCTCCAGGACTGTTATGACTCACGTGCACGGTGGTGGGACATGGTAAAAGAAAGGACTGGACAGTTTTTTAGGAGGGTAGGAAAAGAGAAAAAAAACAAGGAAAACAGATACATGATGAGGCTGCAAAGATGGTTACAGAGGTATTTTAATCTTTTAAATAATGGGATGGATTTTAGTGAGGAAATAAAAGAAGTCAAGAAGGAAATGTCAGTTTTAGCCGAGGTAAAAGCAAAAGGAGTGATGTTAAGAATCAAAGAAATAGACAGAGAGGAAGGAGAAAAATGTACCCGGTACTTTTTTAAGAAAATAATAAGTATAAAAGCTGTTAAAAAATTAAAAGAACAAGGAAAACAAGAAGACACAACAACTGGAATTTTCAGCGTGGTGGAAGACTTTTATAGAAATCTTTTTAGTAAGAAGGAAGTGCAGGAAGACACTTTGGGGGAGGTTTCATCCTTTTTAGATAAAACTGTCTCAGACAACGTGCTTTTATCCCAGGATTTTACCCTTTTAGAACTCCAGAACAGTTTAAAAGCTTTTAAACGGGGGAAGTCACCGGGATTAGACGGACTCCCCCTTGAGTTTTATGAGACTTTTTGGGATATTTTAGCACATGACCTGTGGTGTGTTTTTAGAGAATTTGAAAATCTGGACAGACTTTAGAAGAATATATTAAAAGAATAGCAACAATGAATAGTAAATCAAAATTGTGAAAATAAAATGATTAAAAAAAATCTGTTCTTATCAGCTTAATATCTGATACGTCCTCTATATTAGGACTATATATTAAATGGATTTTTAGAGCTGGGAGTCCGCTCCGTGCACCATTACACGGTTTAAAAAAAGACAAAACCTCCTTTTCTTTTCTTTTCTTTTCTTTTCTTGAATTGAACCTGCCCCAAACCTCTAATCTGCAAAGTGTGCTCATAACTTTCAGCTGTTTCTCATCGACTGTGTCCCCACCCCTTTTCTATCCAAATGCAAGACTTTACACTGGCTTCAATACTGACAATGGGTGGAACTTACCCTAATCCTGCTTTGTTCACCTCCGATACGGCAATCCAGGGCCTGCTCGGCCTTCTTTAGTAGCTCAGGTTTCTCTTCATTCACGCACAAATCTTTTGCCTTTTACTAAAGATTTCCGTGGAGAGGAACGTTGATGAGTTCAACATATTTTTGTGGGCTTTGCAGTTGCAAGGCTATAAGGGGTTGTAATATCAGATCAAAGCGCTTTGAAGAGTAGGCCTACTTATCACCTACCATTTGTCTGCTAGCATCTGGCAGCTAGCTGTCCGCCAGGCAGGGGGAATAACGGGTCATCGCTTCTCGGCCTTTTGGCTAAGTTCAGGGGTGGAGACTGCGATCACTCTCGCTTAGAGTTTGGGTCTGGCCTTTTATTGTGGCTTTTCTCAAGCCTTTAGAGAGTATATTGTTTTTGTTTTGTATTTGGTTGAAGGTAAGTGGAATTTTATTTCTTTTGTAAATTATTTAGTATTTATAGTTGTTTTAAATTGCCTTTGTTTATTTATTTATTCCTTTTATTGTTTTTTACTTTAAGAAGAATTAAATGGTAAGCTACTGGAGGTGTCACACCTTGACTTCTCCAGGAAGTTTATTCAAAAGATTTTGCGTTTCCCCCCACAGGATTTTAACTGTATACTGGCTCTGCCTCAGAACAAGGGTTTTGACGTAAGTTCTCTGCTTCTCTGCTAAATGATTTCTGGTGTAGATTTGAAAATGCTCGGGACCAGTCTTCCATGTTCACTGTTGAGAAACTGTCCGATAGCTCCAACAAAGTTGTAGTGGTCAGGATGTTCAATGAAACAGTGTCTGGTGAAGACATTTGTTGTTGGCTGGCTAGATTTTGCACGGTTCGAGGCCCACCTATGAAAGTGCTGGATGTGGACGGCATCTGGAATTGTGCTTGGCGTGTTCCCATTAAACAATGGGAAGACCCAAGTTGTTTCCAGGGCCTGAGACATTTATGCCGGAAATGCGGCAAAGTGGGCCACTTAGCCGAGGCGTGTACAGAAATCGTCTGTGGGAAGTGCAAAGAAATTGGTCATTCCTTTGAAGAATGCGTCAGTGGCAGAAAGTGCAATCTTTGTGGTGAGCATAACCATTTCTACAGAGATTGTCCTAAGTCTTTTGCCAACAAGCTGAAGGCCAACAAAATGGCTGCTCAGCATGAGGCTCCTGATGTGGAGAAGGAGGCGGTCCCTGAGGTTTTGGCGGGAAATTCAAACTCCCAGTCAACCTCAGGTACTGGCCAGAAGACGGAGGGCAGGAACAAAGAGGCGGAGCCAGTGGAACAGAATAGAGCAGAGAGGGAGGCCACACCCTCCGTGCAGCTTGAAAAAGTGAATATGGAGGACAGGTTATCCTTTTCGGATGAATCTCAGGAGACAGTGCCGGAGGTAAGTGTGGCCTCCGGGGGTAGTGAGGTGGAAATCTCACTCCCCAATGCTCAAGCCTGCAAAAGGATCGCGGCATCTCCTCTGCCAGAAATGGTAGAGAAGAAGCAGAGGGCAGCACAGAACTTGACTGGGTCCTCTTCTGAGGACCTAGACAGGTTGTGGCCCTCGTCAAGCCCCAATGAGGTTTCCTTTTTGCATGTAGAGCTAAAAACATCAACGCCCCAGGTACCACAAGGCAATAGCTTGAGGAGCCTGGCAGCAGAATTCCCCTCCTTCCCTGATTCCAGTCCCTATGGGATAAAGGAGGAGGAAGTATCACACGTGATAGGTTAATGTTTTAATTTTTTTACCTCTGTAAATTGGTCTTAATGTTGGGTACCCTTTTAAAAACCATACTGCTCATGGCTCTTACGATCTCTACAATTAATGTGAGAAGTGTGAGAGCTCTGTCTAGAGCACAGAGTATTTTTTCCCTGCTGAGCACTCTGGAGTCTGATTTGTTTCTTCTGCAGGAGTGCTCCTTGTCTTTTATGAAAGAGTACACCAAATGGGAACAGATGTGGACTGCCGGCCCCTCCCTTTGGAGCGGTTCGAATTTTAACAGGTCAGACGGGGTGGCTACTTTAATTAAAAACCCGCACATTTTGGTGAAGGGCAGCACGGTGGTGAGAGCCGGGCGGGCGCTCATAGCTAATTTGACCTTTTTAGGCAGTGATTTTAATGTACTCAATATTCATGGTTTTACAGATAAAAACAGTAGGTACGAGCTTTTAGAGGACCTGCAGCCCCACATGTTAGGTAGGATTCCCCTAGTTTTTGCAGGGGATTTTAACTGTATTTTAAGTAAGTCAGATAGGAAAAAAAGAAAGAAAACAGCAAGTGTAGATTTTAAAGTAGACAAAACATTGGTTTTATTGCAGGGTTTGGTTAGAGATTTTAGATTAGTCGACGCTTTTAAATCGGTGCATCCCAGAGAGCAGGGCTTCACCTGGTTTAGTGGTGATGGCACCAGAGCCTCTTGAATCGACTATGTTTTTATACGTGACTGCCTGCCGACCGATGCTACATTAACTCCGCTTTTCTTTTCTGATCACGCTATGCTGTCTTGCACCTTTTCGCTATCCACTGGAGTGACTATAGGGGGAGGGCTGTGGAAGCTGAACTGCTCTCTGTTGCAGGACGAGGATATTGTCCAGGAATACAGAAAGCGGTACAGCCAATGGCAGACCCTCCAGGACTGTTATGACTCACGTGCACGGTGGTGGGACATGGTAAAAGAAAGGACTGGACAGTATTTTAGGAGGGTAGGAAAGGAAAAAAAGAACAAGGAAAAGAGATACATGATGGGGCTGCAAAGATGGTTACAGAGGTATTTTAATCTTTTAAATAATGGGATGGATTTTAGTGAGGAAATAAAAGGGGTCAAGAATGAAATGTCAGTTTTATCCGAGGTTAAAGCAAAAGGAGTGATGTTAAGAAGCAAAGAAAAAGACCGAGAGGAAGGAGAAAAAATATGTACCCGGTACTTTTTTAAGAAAATAATAACAAGTGGAAAAGCTATTACAAAATTAAAAGAACAAGGGAAACAAGAAGACACAACAACTGGAATTTTAAGGGTGGTGGAGGACTTTTATAGAAATCTTTTTAGT
The DNA here is from genome assembly GCF_022655615.1 of Tachysurus fulvidraco. Classification (NCBI taxonomy): domain Eukaryota; kingdom Metazoa; phylum Chordata; class Actinopteri; order Siluriformes; family Bagridae; genus Tachysurus; species Tachysurus fulvidraco. The sequence continues at coordinate 136,556 of NC_062533.1, forward strand.
CAGAAGGAAGTGCAGGAAGACACTTTGGGGGAGGTTTTATCTTTTTTAGATAAAACTGTCTCAGACAACGTGCTTTTATCCCAGGATTTTACCCTTTTAGAACTCCAGAACAGTTTAAAAGCTTTTAAACGGGGGAAGTCACCAGGATTGGACGGACTCCCCCTCGAGTTTTATGAGACTTTTTGGGATATTTTAGCACATGACCTGTGGTGTGTTTTTAGAGAATTTGAAAATCTGGACAGACTTCCTGACCATTTTAGAGTAGGGATAGTTTCCTTGTTGTTTAAAAAGGGCGACAGGACTGACATTAGGAACTGGCGACCGATAACCCTTTTAAATTTTGATTGTAAACTTTTTAGTAAAATTTTAGCTGTCCGTATGTCGACCGTTTTAGAGGACGTGATCCAACCGGACCAAGCCTGTGCAGTGCAAGGGAGGAAGATCACGGACAGCTTAGTGCTGATCCGGGACGCCATCTCTTTTGCGAGAGAGAGAAACATTCGGCTTCTAGTTGTAAATTTAGATTTTTAAAAAGCCTTCGATTGGGTCTCGCACCAGTATCTTTTGAGGGTACTGAGAAAAATGGGATTTCCTGGGAGGTTTTTAGCCTGGGTGGGACTGCTGTATCGTGACATATACAGTAAAATCCTAGTAAATGGGCTTTTGACAGAAGCGGTGGAAATACACTGTGGCGTCCGGCAGGGGTGTCCCTTATCTCCACTCCTGTTTGTTGCGTGCATCGAGCCACTTGCACAGATTCTGAGAAGGGACCGCTGGTTCAAAGGACTGGATTTGCCAGGTGGACTGACCGCAAAGTGTGTATTGTACATTGACGACATCACTATTTTAGCTTCAGACGTTTTATCGGTCCAAAGAGCTCTCGATCTAACGTGTTTAAGGTTGAAGATTTTACCAGTTGATCTTAAAACTCCCGTTTCCTTTTATCTGCCAAAATAGTATGATTTTATGAGAAAATTTTTAACGAAATTTCATCTCGACACTTTGGATGTCACGGATTTAACAGTCAGTAGGAGCATTGTCTCTTGTGTGCAGGACCGGGAAGCAGTGAGTCCAGTTCCGGGCCTTTCCGTGGAGGAGGCCAAGCAAGTTTGGCGGAACACCGCCGATCCCGCTCTCCGGAACAAGCACAAGGATCTGGCGTGGATGGTGGCTCATGAGATCCTCCCAACCAGGGCTGTGATGCACTCCCGGGGAATGGCAAAGAATCCTATCTGCCTACGTTCCGGATGTGGCCAGCCGGAGACCGTACGGCACGTCCTATGTGAGTGCAGCGCTGCGACGGACCTGTGGGCCAAATCCGCCCCCCTTGTATTCCCGTGCCTGCCAGTAGGGGAGACCCAGCCAGTGGCGTACCGGCTAGCGGTACTAGGGGTGAGCCGGAGGATCTAGCTGCTACCGGCAAAAGATTTCGTCAAGCTCTGGCTCACCCTGAACAGTGTGAAGGCCACCATCTGGGCATCCCGTAACCTGCTGGTGGGGAAGCATGTTACGGTACCCCTGCACACACTTGGAAAGATGGTAGTAGCTATGCTGCAGGAGTACCGGGCGATGACATCCGGAGGAAGAGGGCCGGGGCACCACGCAGGGGGGTCCTTACCACCACAAGCCCTGGTTCCAGGAAACGCACCCCAGATGTCACCTGGAGGAGCGCCTGGCAAAGGGGAGACGATCTCCGCTGAGCCGCGAAAGCGACAGAGACAGGGGCAAGTTCGGGGAGCGAGGTGAGGGCTACGTGTTTAAGGACTCGCCCCGGTCTTGCACACGAGTAATGCCAAAATACATGGTGACTTTTTATATGGATAGCTGCTTTTAGAGAAAATCATATTTTTAACAATTTCAGTACAATTTATTTTATTTCACCCTGTTATTTATTATTCACTTATCTATTTATTTATTTATTATAATTGCACTATGCTTTTAGCAAGTAATTAATTTGGAGTGATTTTTAGTAACACGGGTTATTTTTAGTAACAGGTTAAAACCTCTTACGGATCGCTGTGCCGTGCACGGCACAGAAGTCAAAGTGACCACTAGGGGATGACCCAGAAACAAGCTTCATTTCATCTTTAAAGCATCAAATCCTCTAAAAACACGAAAAATCCTATTTACCTAGTAAAGTTTATATTCTCATTTTTTTTTAAGCCCACACACAAAGCATAATATGATTCACAGCCTTTATACTATTAGAAATTTTTTTTGGAGAAAACTGACCTAGGTGGCGCTAGACCGTTTTTTCCCTTACCTTTAGACGCTTCCCTTTCTTCACTGGGGTATTATATTCCAAAACAAATATTCCACAACAATCCACACAGGTCCAAGGAACTGGAATCTGTAAGCCTTTTAATCCAAAACGCTTTGCTCGCGCCGCAAATATTTTGTTTGTGTTCCGAAAACTGGAAACAGTAGTGCGACATCATCTGGTTTTGCCACTCTAACTTCTCATTGGGGTATTCAAAAATTCTAAATTTATTTATTTACATATTTATAGCCCAGGGCCTATCGAATCAAACAAGCCCTCACTTGAGCCAATCGGTGCTTGTATTGCAGAGATAGACGGCTGAGAAGCCAATGATGTCATGACATAATTTTTGGGAACCCGCCTTTGACTGACAATTACTCCTTCCAATAGCAAAGAAATGGGCCGGGACCTATACAGCTCTTTAGCCAATAAGTAGACAATTCCAACGATATGCAACATGCCGCGTCTCCTCTGCCAGGATCTGTGTGAAAAAGCTGTGCAGATGAATTCTTGCGTAATCCTTGACCTTTTGTCACTCTCACAGCTCAGGGTGTCAAGTTACAGGCCTGTTTTCACACCAGAGTAGTAGACAGAGAGTCTCTGCTTGTTTTAGGCCTTTCAAACTGAGCATGTCAAACTGAGTCTTTTAATTCAAAGTTATACGTAAACAAGTACACAAAAACGCTGGACCAGACGACCATGTCCATAGAAAAATATTTTTATTGAAGCCATTTTTGGGTCTTTTGACTTGAAATTTTTTTTTTGGTGAAAGCCAAGACATGTGGCTATGACCCTCAGTTGTTATTTGGTCCCTAACATGTTCCAGAAAAGATTAATCAGTTTATCAGGTAAACAACCCAGGCGGAAATGAAAACCTTCAATTCTAGCCTCTGTAACTTTGTGCCAGTAAGGCCTAGAATCAATCTGAAACTAGTTTCTGAAACTAGAGAATCTCTTCTTTCCCCTGTATGTCAAAGTATGTGGGAGCTGTACCACTTTTTGTTGGGTAAGTCATGTAGGCGTATACATAACAATGGCACAGCAGGAGCCTGGATTCTCAGCGGTGGAATGGTGAACTGGCTGATCTTCCTGTACTTATGTAGAATTACAATAAAACCCGAAAATAGTACTTGAGGTGACTAACGAAGAAACTCTATTAATATCCAGTAGCGCGGTGCCTCCACTGGTGATTACTACACTTACTGGTAGTGAGCAGTGCGTAATGTATATCACCAGAACATGAAAATACAGTAGCTGTACTATGTCCTAAACTTGGTGTGTGTGTGTGTGTGTGTGTGTGTGTATGAGTTGCCACGACACCCAGTTATAACAACATATAAACAAATAAGAGTTTATTATTTATCTCCTGCAATAATCAGACTGCAGCATCAAGGCCAAATTCCAGAAATATAAAACATCAAAACATCAAACTTATCGTTCGTAAGGCCTTCAAATGACATAAAAGGTCGTGCAGAACAATACTTTTAGGTTATCAATAAAACAATAAATGTAATTGTTCTCAAAGCGCTTGTCGTTGGGGCCCATTGGTGCACGTGATACAACTCACCAAGCTGAAGTGTTCAGTGGCTATTATTTAGCTTCTCACTCACTACTTCCCGGTCCTCTGCTTCACAAAATGTCCGTCCTCACGGCAGAAGCGATGTCTCGTGGTATCCTTTTGCCCGCGAAACTCCAGTTCACCAAATGTGGCTCACAATCCGTGTTTAGCACGATGCTCAAGCTCGTGTAGCTAGCTTGTGTAGCTAAGCGTTAGCATATTAGCATAAGCTGCAATGTACGTGAAACATCCGCTGTTCGCCGGTGAGACCGCGATGGTCGCGACCGGCTCCACTCAGTCTATAGAGTCCAGAAAATTGTTATAACTCAAATAGTTAGAGTTCCTTTTCATTATCAAACGATCCCTTTATATATATATATATATATATATATATATATATATATATATATATATATATATATATATATATATCCTCCTGAATCCGAGGTTCGACTATCGGCCGAATTCTCCTCTCCAGTACGCTTGCATAGACTTTTCAGAGGAGGCTGAGGAGTGTGATCCCACTATAGTTAGAACACACCCTCCGGTCCTCCTTCTTAAACAGAGGGACCACCACCCCAGTCTGACAGTCCAGAGGCACTGTCCTCAGCCGCCACGCGATGTTGCAGAGGCGTGTCAACCGAGACAGCCACACAACATCCAGAGACTTGAGGTACTTGGGGCGGATCTCATCTACCTCTGGTGCCTTGCCACCGAGGAGCTTCTCAACTACCTCAGTGACCTCAGCTTGGGGGATCGACGAGTCCACAACTGAGCCCTCGGCCTCTGCTTCCTCAGTGGAAGACATGTTGGTGGGGTTGAGGAGATCCTTGAAGTACTCCTTCCACCATCCGAGAATGTCCCCAGTTGAAGTCAGCAGATTCCCACTCGCACTGTAAACAGTGTGTGCAGGGCACTGCTTCCCCCTCCTGAGGCGCCGGACAGTTTGCCAGAATTTATATGAGGCCAACCAATAGTCCTTCTCCATGGCCTCACTGAACTCCTCCCAGACCCGAGTTTTCGCCTCCGCAACCACCCGGGCTGAAGCTCGCTTGGCCCTCCGGTACCTATCAGCTGCCTCCGGAGCCCCCTGAGCCAACCAGGCTCGATAGGACTCCTTCTTCAGCTTGATGGCATCCCTTACTTCCGGGGTCCACCACCGGGTACGGGGATTGCCGCCACGACAGGCGCCGGAGACCTTACGGCCACAGCTCTGAGCAGCAATGGAGGTGGAGAAAATGGTCCACTCAGACTCAATGTCTCCAACCTCGGGATCTGGTTGAAGCTCTGCCAGAGGTGGGAGTTGAAGATCTCTCTGACCGGAGACTCTGCCAAATGTTCCCAGCAGACCCTCACAGTACGTTTGGGGGTCTGCCAAGTCTGTCTATCTTCCTCCCCCGCCATCGGATCCAACTCACCACCAGGTTGAACCGCCACCTTATTGTGGTGGAGGGGTTTGCATGCCTGAATGATCCTAGGAGCTATGTTGTCTGGGGCTTTTTGCCCCTGGTAGGGTCTCCCAAGGCAAACAGGTCCTGGGTGACAGGCCAGACAAAGAGCGGTAAAAAACCCCCTTATGAGAAACGTTAAATCAAGGTCCCTGACATCGCCCGGTAAGGCGCAACCGGGGCCCCGCCCTGGAGCCAGGCCCGGGGTTGGGGCTCGCATGCGAGCACCTGGTGGCCGGGTCTTGCCCCACGGGGCCCGGCCGGGCTCAGCCTGAAAGAGCGACGTGGGGCCGATCTCCTGTGGGCCCACCACCTGCTGGAGAAACCGTAAGGGACCGGTGCAATGTGGATTGGGTGGCAGTCGAAGGCGGAGGCCTCGGTTACCCAATCCCCAGACACGGAATCTGGCACTAGATTTAGGTAAGTAAACAACCAAATAGGGAGGAAAGAGCCTATTGAATGGGCCCGTGCACCAACAATCCAAGTTAGAAATCTTATTTAAAAAACATTTTTTCTAACCCTAACTCTAAACCTCACCCTAAAACCTAGCCCTAAACCTAATCTTAACCAATCCCTAAAACTTAATATTTAAGACTCCTAGCTCGAATCCTAAACCGTAATCCTAAAAACTAGCATTAAACCTTAACTCTAACCTACTTAAATTGGAACTATGTCTCTAAAACTGAACCCAAAAATGTAAAAATTAAATCACTTGAATTAAAATTCGCATCCGCAAGACTTAAGATAAACTCCAATTCGGACTGTTACGCTAATCTGACTCTAAATCCTAAACCAACCAATCTTGGCCCTAAAATTCCCTAACATTACAATTTGGCTCTAAAATCCAAAAACAAAATTTTTAAATATTTTTCATATGTCAAAATTCCAAAGAAAACTTGACCCAAATTCAACTTGAATTGGAACTAAGACTCTAAATCGGAACCCTAAAATAAAATATAAATCACTAAAATTAAATTGTGATAAATCTAACCAGATCTTGGCCCAAAATTTCCCTAGCACTAACAATCTGGCTCTAATAACCCAAAATAAACAATTCTTAAACAGATCATGCTAAAAAACTAAAATTGACCCAAAAATAAATAGATTGATAACAAAATAAATAAATAAAAACCTACTTGAATTTGGAACTACGACTATAAATATCTAAATAAACCGGACTCTGTATCCTAAACCCAACCAATCTTGTCCCTAAATTTCACTAACATTGCAGTTTGGCTCTAAATACCCCTAATCAAAACTCTAAAACATTTATTATGCATTCCTAAAAGACAAATAAATTGACCCAATCCTACTTGAAATTGAAATTATACTCAATATTAGAAGCCTAACTCAAAATAAAATCACCTAAAACCTAATTAGGATCATTCCCATTTGGACTAAATACACTAATCCGGACTCTACATTTTAAACCTAACCAATCTGGGCCCTAAATTTCCCTAGCATTGGATCACTAAAAATTAATTAGGATTTCCATGTCTTATATTAAAAACCCAACCCAAAAGCATGCAATTCCATAGTTATTACTGCAGATGGCACCATTTGACAGCGGCACAATATGGGCTGGGCCTATTTTCTCATGCACAGAGAGGATTCTGGATCTTGTAGAAAGAACAGAATTAAAGGCTAATATCTCTTAATGAAGAGGTGCTTGGCTAGTGCCCTGTCATGCTTCCCGGACAGATAGGTTGCAGCCACCGGACCCGTTTGCAGACCCAAGGTAAATATTCAGCCTCCATGGGTCTACTAAGACAACGTCGGACCATTTGACTCGGGAAACCTTGTGGTGTTAACAAAGAGTCATCCTGGATGGGACAAGGTAAGCACTCAGCCTCCCTGGGTCCACTAGGACAGCATGCAGGGTGGTGGTCTGAGGACTACAGACCTTAAATGAGGCCAAGTCTTCTACTGGTGAATATCACCAATCACACAACAGTCCACCATGCACCACACTGCACTCACAACATATTAGCTTCAAATTTTCCTCATTGCATTTTAAATATCTTAGAAAATAGTAGAGATAGCAGTTGTATAGAAAAAATACTCAAGTAATGTTAACAATAATAGTAACAAAATCATAGTGGTAACAATAATAACAAAAAAAGGAGGAAAAACTAAAATAGGAAAGTGAAAGCTAGCAAAATGCAATAGAGAATAAATAAATAGATTACACAACCCTAAAAATTGAAACATACTCATTATAATCAGTTTCACACCTGCCCAGCCTAATCACCAAACAAATGGTGGGAAGGATGGGTAGGTGAGCAGTATTATGCCCAGTCAGGCATAGGGAGTTGACCTGCTCAGTCCAGCAGCTCGCTCTCACTCTGCTCTCCTTCACGTCCACTCTCATCTATTAGAAGCAAATGATAGAAAATAAATACATGAACAAACAAACAAACAAACAAAAATAAATAAATAAATAAATAAATAAATAGTGCAACAAATCAACCAATGCAGAGTCGCTACTTAGTTTTAAAAATGATAAACTTCTGATTGGACATGGGACGTAAAGTGACTAAAGGCCGAAACACCTTGTGAATCTGAGGTGCACTACTGATGATGTGTCCTGAAATTCATAAAAAGACCAATTAATAACCTTAATCCCCTTAAATAGGCCAATAATACTAAAATAAATTCTTAAAACAAAATAAATAAATATATAAACAAACAAATAAATAAATAAATAACGCAAACACACATGGGGCCTGTTTCAATAAGGAGGTTCAACCAACTGTGAGTTTAAACTTGAACTCTGAGTTAACAAACCCTGAGATGGGAAACTCTGAGTTTTCGGTTACAGAACAGCTGAAATGAGTTAGTTTTATCAACTCTAAATTGACTGACACTGAGTTAAACGTGTGCACCACAACTATAAAAAGCCATTATCAATGGCGCACAGATATAATGAGTCACCATGGCAACAGAGTCAGACAAAAAGTGGTCTGCATATTGCTCACCAGCAGAACTGTTTATGAAAGTGCAGAAATGTGTAAGTTTACAATTTAATTACTTTTAAACAGTGTTGGGTGTAATTAATTACTAAGTAATCTAAATACTGTAATTTAATTAAAGACTATAAAACATTTCTGTATATAACAATAGTGGATTTAACATCAAATTTTAAAAGGTATGTGTGACTTTCTCCCTCTGGATACACACTTTGGTCAATTCAAGGATAATTCATGCAGTTGTATATTGTTTATATGAAGGCATTTGAAGTGCAGTTTCTTGTCTCACCTTATTGTTTAAGTTGTTGATGTTGATTTGGGAATTAGAAAGTAATTAATAAGTAGGTAGACCAATAAGTAAGTAGACCAATACTTTTTAGAGATAGTAATTATTACATTAATCTAATTAGACTTGTTGAAGATGTAATTTGTAGTTAGTAATGAACTAACTACCCCCTGCCAGAGTATGGAAGAACAGCAGGAGGAAGGTCCATCACAGTCCATCACATCACAGGTCTGGTGCACAGTAAATGCCACAGTTTAATTCTGTAGAATTTTAGAACTACATAATGTAACTCTATACTGTATTTTCAGTTGCCAGTTAAGGAGTTGTAGAAACTTCATCTTATTAAAAAGATCTTGAAATCGAGATTCTGAAACAAAAGCTAAAGGTGAGTGTAAAGTTACAGGTGAATTCTAGAAAGTATTGAAACTATATAAAATTTTATTTAAATTTAATGTAATTAATTAATAAATCAATTAATTAATTGATTAATTGGGAAATAAAGAACACCATATAAATTGCTATTATTGTGTTTATTCATTTTCTTTCTTTTTGTTTTGTGGTGGTGGATATTATTTGTACAGAAACGTAAGGCAACACAAAGCATCTGCTCAGATGCAAGAGCGTGGTGGCGGTGGCTTATATTTGTGATGATAAAACCTGCATATTTCTCACCAGCAGAACTGGAAGTGCTTATGCAAGCATATGGAGAATTTGAACACGTATTTAAAAAAAGAAACACTGCTGTATAAAACAATAGTGGATTTAACATTCAATTTTAAAAGGTGTATATTCAAAAAAAAAAATCTTCATTTCGGGATAATGGCTTTGGTATCTAAAAATTGCTCTTTTCACAGAAACTATACAGAAGAGCTCCGTATGCAGTAGAAGTGTTTGGGCACTGGGGGTCCAGTGAAATCTTCCAGTAAAGATTATTTATTTTTTACTAAAAATTGGTTTGCTTGTTTTTTTAAAAACATTAAAAACAGATAAAATATGCTGTCATGTACAAGTAAGAGGCAGAATATCAGAGGATCAGGGCCACACCAAAGACAATAAACACAAATGTTTTGAAAGGAACAAAAGCCAGAAACATGAACCCTCAGGAATGAAGTGGAACGGCTTCATATTTAACTTTAACTATTCTCCGACTCAAAATCAAGTGAAATTAGTTGTTAAAAAAACAACAACAAATTGACATAGCAAAAACCATAATTATTACCAAGCTTCTTATTATTACAGATGAGCTCCATATGCAGTAGCAGTGTTTAAAATAATATGAAATTCTAAAATATTGTACACAGAACAGAGTGGGAACAAAGTCGAATCTATTAAGAGCTGATCACTATTTAGAAATGCCCTGAGATGTCTTTCTGACCTATCTACACATCACAGATATTGTTTTGCATTAATCGCTCCTCCAGTTTCCTCCTGTAGCTGTCCTTGCATCATCTCATCTTATATTTGACTTTAGAACTCCGCTTTGTCCCCTGAAGTAAAAGCCCTCTTTTCTAGTCTTTGAGCTCAGAGGTCACCCAGGGTTTGTCATTGGAGAAACACTGTACCCTCCTAGATGGTGGGTGAGACCATCAGTGTCCTCACCATGAGAGCTGCAGAGTGTCTCACAGTCTGTGGTATTGAAACAGTCTAACCATATCTCACTGGCCTCCACAGACCAGATCTTCACAGACTATTTTTGTTTTTTTCCTTTTCACCCTGGGTGTGTGTTCAGCTGGCAAGCTCACTCCTGAGTCATCTAAATAAGAGAGTTCCTAAGCTTACTTAGATATCACAAGTTAAGGTACTGTGAGTCAGTGCAGTTAGTGAACAGATTTCATTAAGGAAGCCTTAGTGACTGCTCAAGTCAGGTATCTTTATTTGCTCAACTGAGCCAGAGGAAAGTGTAACCAAGGTAAAAAAAAAAAAACCTGGAAGGAAAATTAAACAGCTGAACAATAGCATTAAATTAACATTACACAGTATGCATTTCACACTTGGCAGACATTGTAAATTAATTAACCCAGCTTAGGACACAAAAAATAACATGACTCAAATTACACTGACACTCAACATTTACCATTTGCCAAGCATTGGAAAAATGAATTCTGTACAGTATTTCAAATTATATTATAATGACCAATGCATTTGCATACCATTCCCCTTCGAAACACTTTTCTAGCCCAAACTCCTAAGATTTTTCTTTCTTTCTTTCTTTCTTTCTTTCTTTTTTTTTTTTTTAAGAAAGCACACACCCATAAAGTTAATAGCTGACTTTTTTTGCTTGGTTGGTTGGTTTTTAAAAACATTAGACAGGTAAAATATACAAACTGTCATGTACAAGAAAACAGCAGAATTTTAAGGGATCAGGGCCACACCAAAGACAATAAACACAAACCTTATGAGTGGAACAAAACACAGAAACATGAAATCCCTCAGAAATGAAGTGGAACTGGTTCAGATTTAATTTTAACTATTCTCTGACAACAAATCAGTGAAATTAATTGCTAATAAAACAACAATTATGACAATGCAAAAACATAATAATTATTAAGTTTATCATCAGAGTTTTTATTCTGAAACTGTAATTATTTATTAACACTAAAAACCATGAACCATTAGTTGAATTTCTTTATTAAATTTGTCAAAATTTGTAATTACTTTTATGTCATTGTGTAAATATCTAATTCTTCACATTTACACATTTTAATTTTTCATAATTTAATTCATTCTAATTCAGGGTTTTTTAAATAAATATTTTTCATGTGTTGACAGTGATGTTTTTTTATTCTAAATCAGAAAAATACATATTAAATAAGGCATCCTGTAGAATATTTAGTAGTATATTTAATAATAATAATAATAATAATAATAATAATAATAATAATAATAATAATAATAATAATCCAAGCAGAGCAAATGCCAATTTGGAAAAAGCAGATACAAATTCATGTATCTGTATAATAACTAATAACTTGCATGTGTTGCATTGTGTACTTCCTTCTGTTAGTTCTTCAGCAAGGACAAAAGGATAATCCACTCTTTGTGTGTGTGTGTGTGTGTGTGTGTGTGTGTGTGTGTGTGTGTGTGTGTGTGTGAGAGAGAGAGAGACACAGTCCTCAGGAATGAAGTAGAACTGCTGCAGGTTTATCTTTTAACTATTCTTTGACTCTAAATCAAGTAAAATTAATAAAACAAACATTATATATTTTTTTCATTCCAAAACTGTGATTGTTTAACGCTATGAGTGATATTGTCCTCCTTCAACACTGACATGTCAAACACATAATAAATACTTACTGCTAATTATTCACAAATATGCAATGATTATAGGTTGATGTAGTAATACAGGATGATTAAACTAATTCAGTTTATTTCAATTTAATTTATTTGTATAGTAATTTTAACAATTCACATTCTCTCAAAACAGCTTTACAGTAGTATTGAAACAGAAAAAAAAATCATCTATAATCTCACTAATCTTCAACACTGTATAATACAGTGCAATAACCTGGATAGCAACTTTGCCTGGAACTTTCACCCACAACAGTGTACACCACCAAGCACAATACACAAAAGGTATGCACACTCACCTGTATGGACTGCACTGACCTACAACAAATACATACTCTTCCAATATACATCGAGTTAGTTATTTCCTCACATGGGCTCTCTGACCACTGCTATGCTGATGATACACAACTTGTATCATCAGCATGTTTGGCAGAAATTTCATCATGGATGACTGCTCATCAGTTAAAGCTCAATCCTAGCAAAACTGAACTGCTGTCCATCAGGTGATTCATCCCCAGGTCATGATCTTGTTATATCCCAGCACAACGATCTGATCTCCCATTCAGCCACAGCTCACAACCTTGGGGTAACCATGGACAATCAACTGTCCTTTTCGTCTCATGTTGCTAATGTGACTCGCTCATGTCGGTTTCTTCTCTACAACATTATAAGGATTCGGCCATTTTTGTCCACACAGACTGCTCAGGTACTTGTTCAGTCTCTTGTCATTTCTAGACTGGTTTACTGCAACACACTGCTAGTACCTATGAACGCAATCCATCCTCTGCAAATGATCCAAAATGCAGCTGCCCGGCTTGTTTTCAACCTGCCAAAGTTCTCACATACCACCCCGCTACTGCGATCCCTCCATTGGCTTCCGGTAGCTGCACGCATCCGATTCAAAACACTGATGCTGGCCAACAAAGCCAAAAATGGACCAGCTAACTCTTACCTCACAGTCCGGACAGCTGAGTCACTGGCTATTTTCAAGCGGCGATTGAAGACCTACTTATTCATTTACATTTACAGCATTTGGCAGACGCCCTTATCCAGAGCGACGTACATAAATGCTGGTTCACTAGGTTACATACTTAAGATACCATGAGTTTAAAACATTTGTTCAAAGTTACAATGAAAAAGTGTCAAAGGTTTTTTTTTTATAATAAAATGCAAAAGATAAGGAAAGAAGTGCTAGTTGAAGTGTTTCCTGAATAAGTAGGTCTTTAACCGCCGCTTGAAAATAGCCAGTGACTCAGCTGTCCGGACCTCTAGAGGAAGTTCATTCCACCACCTTGGTGCCAGAACAGAGAAGAGTCTTGTAGTATACTTGCCTCTTACCCTGAGAGATGGTGGAACCAGTCGAGCAGTGCTGGTAGATCGGAGGTTGTGGGGTGCAGTGTGAGGAATGATGAGGGAAGCTTTGAGGTAAGAGGGAGCTGGTCCATTTTTGGCTTTGTAGGCCAGCATCAGTGTTTTGAATCGGATGCGTGCAGCTACCGGAAGCCAGTGGAGGGATCGCAGCAGCGGGGTGCTATGCGAGAACTTTAGCAGGTTGAAAACAAGCCAGGCAGCTGCATTTTGGATCATTTGCAGAGGACGGATTGCGTTCATAGGTAGACCTGCCAGCAGTGCATTGCAGGAATCCAGTCTAGAAATGACAAGAGTGTGTGTGGACAACAATGGCCGAATCCTGCTAATGTTGTAGAGAAGAAACCGACATGAGCGAGTCACATTAGCAACATGAGAGGAAAAGGACAGATGATTGTCGTTGTGCAAGGATATAGTAAGGTCATGACCTGGGGATTAATCACCTGGGATGAACAGCAGTTCAGTTTTGCTAGGATTGAGCTTTAACTGATGAGCAGTCATCCATGATGAAATTTCTGCCAGACATGCTGAGATCCGGTCAGAAGCTATGTCATCTGAGGGTGGGAAAGAGAAGATAAGTTGTGTATCAGCAGCATAGCAGTGGTAAGAGAACCCATGTGATGAAATAACTTCACCAAGAGAGTGAGTATACAGGGAGAAAAGAAGAGGACCAAGTACTGAGCCCTGTGGGACGCCAGTGGAGAGTCTGCGTGGAGCAGATGTCACTCACCTCCATGTTACCTGATATGAGTGTCCTTCCAGGTAGGAGGCAAACCATTCCCAAGCTGATCTGCAAATCCCAAGACTCTTGAGGGTGGATAAGAGAGTCTTGTGGTTGACCGTATCAAACGCTGCTGAAAGGTCAAGGAGGATAAGGACGGATGACAGTTTGGCTGATCTAGCAGCATATAGCTTCTCAGAGACATCCAAAAGGGCTGTCTCTGTAGAGTGAGCTGCTTTAAAGCCAGACTGGTTGGGATCTTGGAGGTTGTTCTGTGAGAGATAGACAGTGTCACAGTGTAAGATGAGTTTTAAGGCACTGTGACTTGAAATAACCATAGACACAAGTTTTCATTTATCACTACTATTATTTATTGGGCAGCATGTATATATATACACTCACAAAGATTGCAAACACTCACCAGCTTCCATTTTCCGGAGCCAAAACCTGTGCAATATACAACCTTGGACTTTTATACACTTAACATGCTGAGCAGCCATTTTTGTGTGATGTAATATGGGTCACCAGTTCATGCCTGTATAAAAATGGGTCACCAGTTCATGCCGGTATAAAAATGTATTGTTTTGGTGGTGAAAGTCTTAATGGGGGTTGGACATGTGTTGAATTGTATGTTTATGTTTATTTATTTTCATTAACGTAGATGTTGTTGGCCAATGATTGTTGCCCATGTTCCTATAGTTAGATTAGAGAACCCCCTACCAATTTTAGAATGGTTAGATCCAGGGGCGGGGCTAAGAGAATAAAATGGCTCCCACACAGTCAGTCTGGGTGGGTTATTGTAACAGTTGGTGTTTGTAGGTGGTGTACCAAGTAAATGCTATGGTCTTACTGAGTGTGGGCACTAATAAATCACCCTTCACCTGACTCCAAGCGGCTTCTGTGTCACATTTGCCTCCTATCCCCCGGTTAAATCCTAACAGACAGACAGTTGATTATAGACAATGCATTCAAGAATTTTTGAAAGAAACGAGAGAAGTGATACCGGTCTGTAGTTACTGATGTCTGATGGATCCAGAGCAGGTTTCTTTAGGATGGGAACAACCCTTGCTCTCTTGAAAGTAGTTGGTACCTGACCAGATGCTATGGATCTATTGCCGATAGTGGAAATGAAGGGCAAAAGGTCTTGCGAGATGGTCTGGAGCATAGTGGTAGGGAGTGGATCCAATGGGCAGGTGGTAGGATTACAGGACTGGATGAGTTGTAAAATCTCTTCTGCTGCCACAGTTGAGAAATGTGACAACGAAGGTGTGGAGGAATGCATACTCTGAGATGTAAGTGCAGTCGGGGCTGAAGTGAAGGTCCGGCAGATTTCCTCAATCTTCTCCTGGTAGTAAGAAGCAAAGTCTTCTGCAGTCAGGGAGGATGAAGAAGGTGGAGCCGGGGGGTTGAGCAGAGAAGAGATGATGATGTGGAATTTCCGAGGTTCATGTGAGGAAGCTTCAAGCTTTTCCTTGTAGAAGGAAGTCTTGGCAGAAGTCACATCTGAGGAGAACTTGACAAGAAGTCAAGGAATTCAGGAAACACTTCAACTAGCACTTCTTTCCTTATCTTTTGCATTAAAAAAAAAAACTTTGACACTTTTTCATTGTAACTTTGAACAAATGTTTTAAACTCATGGTATCTTAAGTATGTAACCTAGTGAACCAGCATTAATGTATTCAATGTTAGAGATTTAAACACTTATGTATGTCGCTCTGGATAAGGGCGTCTGTCACATGCTGTAAACGTGAATGTACAGTGCCCACCACAATTATTGGCACCCATGTTTAAGATGTGTTAAAAATGGTCAAATAAATTCTTTTTTTTTTTTTTTTGTAGAAGCATAATCTCTAACAGAAAAACTGTGAAAAATATAACCTTTAACACAAGTTAATAATAATTTTAAAAAGTCCATGAATTTTAAAAAAAAATCTATATATATATATATATATATATATATATATATATATATATATATATATATATACAAATTTCAACTACCAGGACATTTTAAATAAAAACCAGATGGCCTCTGCTAGAAAGCTGAAGATGGGTTGTCATTGGGGCTTTCAGCAGGATAATGATACAAAACATGGCAAAATCTACACAAAAAATGGTTCAGCAGTCACAAACTCAAGGTCGTCCCATGGCCATCTCAGTACCCAGACCTCAACCCAATCGAAAACCTGTGGGGCGAGCTAAAGAGGAGAGTGCATAAGAGAGGACCCAGGACACTGGATAATCTAGATAGATTGTGCAAAGAAGAATGGTCAAAGATCTCTGTGTTCTCTAATCTTGTGAAATGTTATAGGAGGAGATTAAGTCCTGTCTTGTTGGCAAAAGGGGGTTGTACAAAGTATTAACATGAGGGGTGCCAATAATTGTGGGACACATGATTTCAAGTTGTTGTTTTTTTCTAAATGTGTGATTTTTTTTTTTTTTTTACCATCAAAGTAATGTACTTAAATGAAAGGTTGGATTTTTCTCTTTTTTTGCATTTGTGTTCTATGTTGTTTAAAAAAAAGGAGAATTTTTAGAAGTCCACGACCACATCTTAAACAGGGGTGCCAATAATTGTTGAGGGCACTGTACATCCATGTCTACAGCACCACCAGGTATCAGTACCCTTGTCAATGCTGCTTCTGTGTATTGTCTTTTGTGTTGTTTTGATCTTTTTGTCTTGCACTGTCTTTTTGTCTTGCACTGTTTACACCAGGTTGCACAGATGCACTTTATGTGTCTAGGACTAACTTACTTAAGTCATTAACTCTGTCTTTACTGATTATGTACCATTGACTTGAATCATATTGGAAAAAAATTGACCGCGATAGAAAAATAAAGAATTTAATAAATGTAAGGAATAACAGAAAATATTATCCCAAAAGAGAAAATAAAAAACAGTATGATTTAAATGCTGAGACAGTCACAAAAATCGAGGCAAACAATTCAAGCACAGGAAGTGAATTCAGAGGATATAAATTAGGAATAGATTATGACTCAATGATGGGACTAGATAATGACAGTAGAAGCCATATGCAGTGATTTATTGGGAAACACAGACATAGTGTATAACTTTTTGTTGATGAAGTCACAGAACTTTTATCACCAATCTCCTCTGAATTTGATTATTTTGTTATTGCTGGAGATTTCAACATTCATATAGACAATGCAGAAAACAATACTGCAATTGAACTATTAAATGTTTTAAACACTTTCGATCTGACCCAGCATGTGCAAGGTCCTACACACAAAAGGGGACACACTCTTGATCTGCTCATTAGCAACGGTCTAAACATTCACTCCACTGTTATCAAGGATGAAGCGCTATCTGACTTATTTCTGTGTTTACTTTGATTTATTGATCTGTCCTGCCACTGATGCTAGATCTGTCTATGTCAAAAAAGGTTCATAAATGAAGACACCAGTGAGGTATTTATGAATGCTATATTGTAGCGTCTGGCACCACTCATTTTAGATTTCATGTCCCAGGCACCCTAAATTTCAACATCTACTCCTCAATTAACCGATGACCACTCCGTTTTACGATTTTATTGAGGGCTACACTCCACAGCGTCACACACCCACACCTGGCTCCAGAATGCCTGGAGTCTCCACAAACACCAGATAACCCCATGCGGCTCATTGGGGCTCGCAAACAGAACTCACGCACACACACACACACACACACACACACACAACACAATGAGACATTCCTTTTACTAATAAAACCCAAGATAAGGTACTCTAAGGTTCTCATTCTTATAACCCTTTTTGTAATGTGTTTCTTCTTTTAAGGCTTGCCTGACTTAAAATTATTTGCTCCTTAATTTCCTGACAAGGGTGTATTTTATTCATGTGTCAGAAAACAACATTGTATTTTAAAATCCGTTATACTCTATCATCATATCTTACTGATCATGGCATGTTAATGTATACCTGTTCTAATGCCGTATGCCCCTTTAAGGTCTGATGCCAGAATGTATACGAAACTATCGTTTCTTTTTACTTCCCTAATGAAAGTGCATCTTGTTTTATGTTTCATTTTTGTTTCTTTGCCTTGATTAATGATCTATGTATGTAATGTACCGCTGCCTTCATACCGTCATTACCCTTCATGTTTGGTATCCAAATGACCACAAAATTATCGGTTACTCATTTTTCAAGCACTAGTGTATTTTATTTGAGCACGAAAGGCGCCATACCATCTTAATACACCCTGGATCAAACTTTAAAGTCATCTAAAAGTTTGATAGCTAAACCACGCCCACAGACACCTGAAACAAAGGGAGTTTTTCCCTCCAAAATCCTGACCGAAGTATTGGTCATCTCCCCAAAGATGGGTGGAGTTCGCGACCTTTAAATTGTCACAAACACCACTAATCCGTGGTCAGACTTCCGGAACAGCTTCAAGACGACTCCATCTTCCTTCAAAGAAGTTCCAGCAAGCTTCACTTCCAAGAACGACAACTGCTCTGATCTTCAGGAGAACTTGGAAGAACGTCTGACCCCACCCTAACTGACTTTTCAGAGATTTCTCTGTTGCATCCGGACTCTTGTTCAGTAAGCCAATGCAAGTAACCCTTTCCTTTACCAACCAATTTAGATGCGTAATTTTAAGTAGGAATCTTTCATTGAATCTTAAGGTGAATTTAAGTTTCTGTGATGATTTCCCAGTTAGGGTGTGATTAATTTTTGAGTCTAAGCTTGCCATTCCTTTCCTTCCTTTCTCTAATTTCTTCTTTCCAGTCTCTTCCCCCTTTCCCCAATTTTAATTTCTTTTGTTTTATTTTATTTAAATTTTCGTTTTCCCTATTCCTTTTGTTTGTTTGTGTAGTTAGTTTTATGTTGTGTTTGTCTCATTCATTAAATGGCATAATTTTGAGCCACAGGTGATTTGTCTCTGAGTCTCGGTCACAAATTAAGGTACCTGCAACATCAGGTCTGAACTACATGCTCTATTGAGTTAATTTAATTTAAATTACGGTATACAGTAAAAGGAAAGCGAATCTTTCTTGGCCGGGAAGATACCGCCTTCATAGAATTAATAAAGGCACACGGCGGACGAACAGACCAAATAAGCGTAACCTTAATTCCAGTACCGTTAATTTCAACTTAGGTTAAAATATTTAGAAGTCACTATAACACGTTATAGTTACTTATAAATATTTACCCTGCTTCGTGAGCCAAAATCGCTACAATATCAATGTTGCCAAACATATCGTCAGACTCTGTTGATGTTCTACTTGAAAATTTTAACTTAAAAAGTTTAAGATGTTATTGATGGTATAGCTCCAGTAAAGGTCAGGATGATCACTGGCAGACGTAAAGCACCTTGGAGAAACACAACAGCGGTACAGAGCATGAAAAGAACATGCAGAAAAGCTGAACGTATGTGGCGGAAAACAAAACTTGAAGTACATTATAGCATCTATAAGGACAGTCTTCGTGCTTTCAATGTAGAACTAGGCACAGCTAGACAGATCTTCTTCTCAAACATTATAAACAACAACATAAACAACACTCACACTCTTTTTGCTACTGTAGAGACACTAACAACCCCCCAAATCAAGTTCCTAGTGAAATGCTCTCTGACAACAAATGCAATGAGTTTGCAACCTTTTTCTCTGAGAAAATCAGTAATATCAGAATGGCAATCAATACGGCCTCATATTGTAATGTGGTCAGTCAGACCTCACTACAACAACCTCACTACAACAACCTCAAAAATTGTACAACATCTTAAAGCATCAACTTGCAGCCTTGACACCCCCCCCACACACACACACATCATTTCTCAAAAAGGTACTTAACTGCTTAAAACTGACCTCTTAATAATAGTAAATACCTCTCTGCTCACAGGCACTTTTCCAGAGTCCCTAAAAATGGCAGTTGTTAAGCCTCTCCTAAAAAACAGTAACCTAGACAAAACCATACTTAGCAACTACAGACCAATCCCTACTCTTCCTTTTATAGGCAAGATCATTGAAAAGGTTGTTTTCAATCAGCTGAACAAATTTTTAAAGACAAATGACTACCTGGACAATTTTCATTCTGGTTTCTGCCAGCATCACAGCACAGTGATAATATTAAAGATATTTATTAAAGATAATAAATGATATTCGCTTAAACTCTGATTCAGGTAAAATATCAGTGCTGGTGCTACTAGATCTTAGTGCTGCCTTTGACACGGTAGATCACACCATACTCTTACATAGACTGGAAAACTGGGTAGGGCTTTCTGGGATGGTCCTCCAATGGTTTAAATCATACCTAAAAGGGAGGAGTTACTATGTGAACATAGGTAACCACAAATCTGAGTGGACATCCATGACATGTGGAGTCCCACAGGGCTCAATTCTTGCACCGCTTCTCTTTAATCTGTATATGCTCCCAATTGGTCAAATTAGGAAAAAGAACCAAATTGCTTACCACAGCTATGCAGATGTACTTAGCCCTGTCCCCTAATGACTACAGCCCCAGTGACTCTCTATGTAAGTGCATTGATGAAATAAACAGTTGGATGCGTAAAAACTTCCTCTAGTTAAACAAAGACAAAACCGAAGTCATTGTATTCGGAAATAAAGATGAAACTCTCAAGGTTAACACACACCTTGACTCTAGGGGTCTAAAGATACAAAATAAAGTCAGAAATCTTGGTGTCATTTTAGAGTCTGACCTTAATTTCAGTAGTCATGTGAAAGCGATAAGCAAATCAGCTTACTACCATCTCAGAAATATAGCCAGAATTAGATGTTTTGTCTCAAGACAGGACTTAGAGAAACTTGTTCATGCTTTCATCACCAGCAGGGTGGATTATTGTAATGGACTCCTTACTGGGATCCCCAAAAAGACCATTAGACAGCTGCAGCTCATACAGAACGCTGCTGCCAGAATTCTGACCAGAACCAAAACATCTGAGCACATCACTCCAGTCCTCAGGTCCTTACACTGGCTTCCAGTTACATTTAGAATAGATTTTAAAGTATTGTTACTGGTTTATAAATCACTTCATGGCTTAGGACCGAAATACATTACATATATGCTAATTGAATATAAACCAAGCAGGCTACTCAGATCATTAGGATCAGGTCAGCATGGTTCCATTTATCACAGCAAGTCGTCCAGGTCCTGAAGCAGCAAAACAGCCCCAGACCATCACACCACCATATTTTACTGTTGGTATGATGTTCTTTTTCTGAAAAGCATTGTTACTTTTACACCAGATGTAACAGGACACACATCTTCCAAAAAGTTCAACTTTTGCCTCATCAGTCCACAGAGTATTTTCCCAAAAGTCTTGGGGACCATCAAGATGTTTTCTGGCAAATCTGAGATGAGCCTTTATGTTCTTTTTGCAAACACTTATTCACACAGGGCCATGTGGGTTTGGATTTTGTTTTCCCTTAATAATAAAAACCTTCATTTAAAAACTGCTGTTAACTGCTTAACTGCTGTTATCTTTGAATAATGTTTAAATCTGTTTGATGATCTGAAACAAAGTGTGATAAACAAGCAAAACAATAAAAAAATCAGGAAGGGGCAAACAGTTTTTCACACTGTAGGTGTGGTAATCAGGGGGTGCACAAACTTTTGTCCATAAAATGTACCTGTGGAACAGTTTAAAATGCATGCTTGGGTTATTTCTAACCAATTGTTTTGGGGATTGATCCAGCCACTCATTTTAGCCCTGTAGACAGTCTAAAATTTTACACATACAAAATGGAGGTCATGAAGGTCATCCATACTTTGAGGTTACCATTGAGGTTAACCCAACACTATCTGTACCATCATGAGAGCATAACAAATCTGAGATTGACTGTTAAGGCATTTAAGAGATGTATACAGCTTCTTCACTTTAACCAAAAGCAGTTCTGTTTTTCTAATAACCACACTCTTGGTCTGGGGAGTGTTACCTGAGCTGATCACAAGTTTTTTTGAGCAGAGATACCTGTTGTTCAAGATCAACACATTCCTTTGCCAGCTTTAGCAATCGTCTCATCACTCTCATACTTCTCCTTCCTATGTGTGAGGAAAGCCTGCCACTGCCTGAACACATGGCCCGCATGAATACCCCAAAGTCTTTACGGTCAGTGCATTTATTCAATGCAGAACCACATTGCTTTCTACAACCAGTCTGTCCATACCAGACATTTTACATCACTTTTTGTTCTATACAATGTACATAACCCTTGATTTAGCTCTATTTCAAAACTGAGTTTATTGGCAAAAGGCAATGATAAACTGGTACTGAAGACTACATGAAGACTATGTTAAAACAACACCAAGCAACTCATTTGTTTGTAAAAGAGATTATGTTTATTGCACACACAGAGTCAACCAGGTCTTCCTGTAGTCATTAAAACAGTCGACAAACTAAAGACCATATAGATAATGCACAAGACTATAATAAAAGAAAAACATGAACAAGAACAAATTCTTCATGACAAAAATATTAGTGTACAAAGGACAGAGATATTTATGAATAATCACACTGAGTTAAATTAAATCCTTGATTAAATCCATGATTAAATAACTATTTTTCACAAAATAATCCCCCAAATCCTACACCACCATGGTGTGTGTGCGCAAGAGAGAGAGAGAGAGAGAAAGAGAGAGAGAGAGAGAGAGAGAGAGAGAGAGAATATGCTTAAAGTACAGGATTAAAGGAATTACTACAGTTTTTAATTATTAACACAAAATTGCTTTAAAACTGTCAAAGATTAAATGTGAAGCATTTTAATAAAGTCCTTTTTTAACAACCATGGTGTAGTATTTGAATTGGATTGAGACATCATACATTTACCAAATATTTTAGGAATTTTATTTTTGCCTAATGCATTAATAAACAATATGCTGTGTGGGAAGTTAAAGGCTTCTGTTCCATTTTCTCTCTCATGATGTTCATTATTAAGACTTGTCGTCTTTGGTTAAACTACACTCTGTAAAATAGGCTACACTGAATGCACATAAACAAAGCAGTGATTAATTTAATGTGTAGACGTTTATCAGTTTTGTTCCTTTATGTTCTACAGGAATCCCATAATATTAGATACCTACAATATAAGAGGGAAGAAACCCACAAGATGAGAAGTTTGTTTCATTGTGTGATGACCTGGTTGAGCTTGTGGTGCACATTATGGATTGGGACGAACCTCAGCGTAGTTCTTGATCACCTGTGAGAAGCGTATCACTTTCATGTTGCTGGTTTTCTCTTTGAAGTCCTGCCACAGGTACTCAGGTGAGAGCACTTTGCTGGGTTTGTTGTACAGGAAGTACTTGTTCAGGTGAGACTCCTCCTGCCATGCCGCTTCAATCTTATTTGCTTGGTCAACATCCAGCTGTGTGCGGCACGTTTTTGTGAGCTTGAGTACATTTCCAATGCGTCCTCCGATCACGGCTCCTCCGTAGTAGTAGTCTCCCTCCTCTGGTGGGATGAAGGCCACAGATTCAGGACGTCTCTCATATGGGAATGCTGTCCGTGGAGTTCCAAAATACCCAGGGTGCAGAACAGCAACTATATCAGCCAAAGTCTCTGCTCCCCAGTGGCCATAGAATTTAGTGTCAACATCAAGGCTGAAGATGTAGTCAGCCTCAATGACAAGCCGTTCCTCAATGAGCTTTTCAATCATCTCCATCCTACGCAGTGTAATTTCCTGCCAGCGGTCTGAGCTTAGTGTTTTTATCTTGGTCAACTGACGCCCCGATCGCAGCGTTATCATAGGAACCTCATCCGGGCGATCTGTAAAGAGGTAATAATGAACTTGGTAACCAACCATGAAGTGCTGCTCTGCCGACTCTAGAAAATCCTTCAGGAAACGGACATACCTGTAGGACATAATATGTATGAAATTAGCTCAATACATGACTAGTGCAGGAAACGGAAAACATTTCAGTATCCTGTTTGAAACATTCTTTGAGATCTTTAAAGTAGTTTTGTTTCTTGGTTGTGTATCTTTTAGTTTACAGTTGTATCAGAAAGGGCTGGGTTCTAATCCACATGGATGAAGTGCACTGATCCACAGTGTGTATCAGCCTCCGCTCCTAGATAAGGGCCATTCGTTTTAGCTTGGCCCCTTATTTTCACACCTAGTAACATTCCTAAACTACTGACTACTGAAAAAATAAAACTTCATGGTACATTCATCATTAGTGTTCACGACTCCCAGTCGAGTCACATGGTGAAGTTATGGTCTAAGTATCAGGGTTTGAGTTTCAGGATCCAGTTAACAGGGTCTAAAAGTCCTACATGTCCAATATAACAGACATCCACTGTGTTTAGTCGGAAATGAAGTCTGTGGAACATTGAAATGGTTTGATTATTGTAGTCAGCCTGTGTGGTGAGAGCAGCCTCTAGAGGTAAAGGTACACTCTCTCATGGTATTCTCTCTCTCTCTCTCTCTCTCTCTCTCTTTCTCTCTCTCTCTCTCTCTCTCTCTCTCTCTCTCTCTCTCTCTCACACACACACATACACACACACTTGTGATTAGTCTAAAAGGCACAATGAAAAATGTTACAGTGAATAAAATAATAAACACAATTTCAAGTAAAGCAATTACAACTTTAGCATCAGAGTGAGTCATATTGTTAACCACAATGCATTGTGTGTGATATTTAATGACGTACTTCCCCAGTGCAAAGACTGTGGTTGCCACGGTGATATTCTTTTGTAAATAAATGGCGTCAATCACAGACAGATCAAACGTTCCTTCCCACACGATTGGAGCTAACCATGGGGTCACTGTGGTAACATCTGACCGACTGACAACACAGACACAGACACACACACTTTAGTTTTTTATATACAAGTCAGGTACATATATATTTTGACATTCTATATAGATGATCTACATTGACAGATCATCTATAACAACATCTATTGTTTCTGTAGACTTCTGAGAGAGTATTCAGAGTTGAAATGAAATAAAAATGACCTGATAATGCTTTCAATTAGAACTACAGGGAATATACACCAAGTGAATCAAAACTGTACATACAGACTCTGAATGGTGTAGGAATTACAGCACTTTCTATTTGTGGTCCACCCTTTTTGAAATGTATGTTCAGGAATGGTTTGGTGAACATGACATTACTTACCTGTTACTCACACCTGGCTGCTTGTATTTAATTCTAAAGGAGGAAAAATAAAGTAAAATGAAGCATTAAGTGTGTTTGTGTGTGTGTGTGTGTGTGTGTGTGTGTGTGTGTGTGTGTGTGTGTGTGTGTGTGTGTGTGTGTGTGTGTGTGTGTTCTTACCCTTTAGGAAAGAGTAGTTCCATGTTATCATCTTGTTTGTTTTCCCTGGATGATGGTAAATCATAGAATTCCTGTTTATGTTATGCACATTTATATGTGTGGATGTTTATATGAACATGAATTGTATTCATTGAATAATAAACAAAATTAGACTAAAGTAATGTAACAAAGATTCTGAGACTGGATGAGGACCTTCATCACATACAGTATACAGATGTCCTCATGCAACAATCACCATGTTCACATCCATATTATCATGATGCGGGGTAAGGAAGCGGACCCAAATCAACAGGGTTTAATAACAAAAGGACATGAAACAACACACGGACTAGAGACAGGACAAAGACAACAGTAGATTCCGCGCTGCACAAGGCAACGTGGCACAGTTAAATACACAGGGTAATCACAATGGGAAACAGGTGTGTAGACAGGGAGGAGCAGACTAAGGCGGGGCAGACACGTGACGAGGAACTTAAACAGATGCACGTGGCCAAAGTCTGGGCTGAGTCCTGACACATATACTGTAACTGTCCACTTTAACACTGACCTCAATGTTCACATTCAATGTCACGCTCATACTTCTACATCTATTTGCATATCCCATCCTCTTCTAAGCAGTGGCAGAGAGCTTTGTTCCAGCATCATATACCAATATAGTAAGAAATTCAGAAACCAGAGGCTTGGATTTTAAATTCTGATTGTCCCTTCTCCAGAGCTGGTCATTTCCTGAGGACTATTGGGGACTTTCTGTGCTAAACATCACACATATTCAGAAACTTGTATTTTTCAGAAAGTTTCAGGAAATTCTTCTCAGGCAAAGTTGTTGAATCTAATCTGCAGATGGATCACTTTGCTCTGAATCTTCCTGATGCACTACATTATGGTCTGTCTGCTAAAGTGTAGGGTTTAAAGAGAAATGGAGCTAGTGCTGTTCCCTTTTTATTACACATTACAATACTCATAAGCATTTTGCTCAGTTGTTACTGTAAATGATTTTACTGATGATTTTTATTTAAATTACTTTATTTAGTGTAAATATGTAAATTGTGTACTCACACACTTGGGGTGAACTCCAGCACATCATTCACATCTCTACTGAAAACACAACATCAGAATCATATTTTGTTGAGCACAATACGATCAAATCAGTGCATGAGATCAGAACCTGCACACAGATTACATTAACTCTAACCCCAAACCCTAAACCTAGGTATCTTTAGTTGCTCACCTGAGCCAGGAGAAAGTGTAACCAAGGTAAAAAAACCTGGAAGGAAAATTATACAATACAATTATACAAATAAACATAAAACATGTTAACAAATTATATAGAAAATATTAAAATATAGTACATGAATTCTAATCTCAGGAAAATTAATCTGTTGGAAAACCGTTTAAAGGAAAGACTCCATTGGGTAGAATGTTGTAAATTTCATTTTGCTTTGTATCATAGTTTAGATCACAGTTTAGAACAGAAAGCAAATTCTACACTATACACGGCACATTACACACTACACACATAATGTGGTAGTCCAGTGGTTAAGGTGTTGGACAACTGATCAGGAGGTCAAGATTTCTAATCCCAGGTCCACCAAGCTGCCACTGCTGGTCCCCTGAACATGCCATGAATGTACATACTACATGTTACTCATTACATACTACACACTGCACACGAACATTACATCATACATAGACATCATTGTAAATTAATTAACATATCTTAGGACATGAAAACAAACAAACATATGACTTAAATTACACTGACGCTCGACATCTACAACATTAGTTCTCTATAGCAGAATACTGTATATTTCAGATAGCCAGGTGTCAGGATCATGCCTGGACTTTTAACCTGTCAGAACTTTAGTGGGCGCTCTGGCAGTTGTCTATTGTCTCGTGTGTATTTTGTTTATGTTTACCTCAGCACACCTCTTCCTTATGTAGCAGTATTGTCCCTCTAGAGAACTGATGGGGCAGGGTTTCTAATTGGGCTCCTGTGCTGAAGTTATAAAAATTTATCTGTGACTTTATAGGGGAGCGCCCCTCTAGCAGTACCTCATGCCCACAATGTACTTCTTAGCGACAGTCATTTCCGTATGTTGTGTGCCGTTGAATTATTTTGACTAGCATATATCACTAGACAACATTCTTAATGTTAACATGTTTTAACTCACATGATAGCAATTTTTTATCTGTGGCTAAGTGACGTTGCAGCAGGTTTTCTGGTCTTGTGTTTTGTACGACAATCTCAGGCGTTTACATCTTAAATCCTCTTGGGATGAAGAATTTATGGGACAGCTTGCTCCATGATCCGTGCTTCAGTGACTGATCACCAGCATCAAGCAAGACTGGCCTGTGTGGTTGCCCGACTATTATTACACTAGTAGTGGTGTGTTTACTGTCGTGTACGGTGCAGTGTTGCTCTTTTAAACTTTTCCATTTGAGCCTAATACTTGCTGCTTTATGATCCTCCAATTCAACACTTTTTCTCAGTGATTCCCGGTTTTGTTTGTATTGTGTTGTTATTTTTAATAAATCGTACTTTTAACTATCTTTCATTTGTGTCTATATTTTATCCAGGAAGACATCCCTATTTTCTGAGCCAGGTGTCAGAAAATTTTATTCTGTGAAGTATTTTAAATTCTATGAAGCTTGGACGAGTGTCAATTGTACTAGTGTGTATTCTGTCCAATCCGTTTGCCCAACATTCCTATTCAAATCTCTCTTCTATCTCACATTCCCAAGCTTTTTTTAGTTTTACTAATACAGCACACAAGTAAAATGAATAGCTTACCACAAACTCTTGAAATTTGTGTTTATCATCTTTTTTTTTCTTTTTTAAACATTAAATACAGGTAAAAATATACAAACTGCCACGCACAAGAAAGAGAAGTTCAGTGTTCAGGGCAACACCAAAGGTAAACTTGCCCATGTAAACTTTGAGCAGAACAAAAGACAGAAACATGAAAAACCTCAGGAATGAAGTGGAACTGCTTCGGATTTAACTTGAACTATTCTCTGACTCTAAATCAAGTGAAATTAGTTGCTAATAAAACAACAGTGATGTGACCAAAGCAAAAACCATAATTATTATTAAGCTGATCAACAGAGTTTTTATTCTGAAACTGTAATTGGTTAATAATACTAAAAACTATTTTGGTCACATCAGGTTTTGTTGAGTGTAATCAATAGTTTATTTCCTTATTAATTTGTCAAAACATAATTTTTGTACACAGAATATTTTTACTGATTGACAAATTGTTTAATATTGCTGTGTATTAAACATAATGAAAGTGATTTATTTTCTTCTTTGTAAATGAATGATATCGTCCTACTACAACACTGACATGTCAAACAAACAAATATCTAATTATTCACAATTATACAATGATTATAATTTCAACACTAATCTCCATAAGCCTCAACTCTATACAATACAGTACATTAAATTTGACTTTACTAATTAAAAAACAAACAAACAACCAAAAAAACAACAACTGATCTTGCATTTAAACTGTAAATCAACAGGAACATTTACATGTTTTAATTTTTTCCTGATTTAATTCATTCTAATTCAGGTTTTTTTAAATAAATATTTTACATGTTTACAGTGATGGTGTTTTTTTTATTCTAAATCAGAAAATTATATTAAATAAGGCACCCTGTAAAATATTTATTATTTTTCATAATAATAATAATAATAATAATAATAATAATAATAATAATAATAATAATAATAATAATTTACCCAAGCAGAGCAATTGCCAATATTGCAAAAAGCAGATACAAATTCTGTCGCATTTTGTAGTTCCTCAGCAAACACAAGAAGATAGTCCTGTGTGTGTGTGAGAGAGTGTGTGTGAGAGTGTGTGTGTGTGAGAGAGAGAGAGCGATGGGGAGAGATAGAGAAAGACACCCAGTCTGTCTATTCTGGAATACTAGACACTTTACATCACATAAAAACATGAACAAGAACAAATTCTTCATGACAAAAATATTATAACTACCACAAATGTAATGCTTCCTTACAGCAGGTGTGTTTTAACCAGCAACTGTGCACCAGTGAAGATTTTTTCTTTTTCTTTTTTTTTTTAATTAAACTAACTCTAACCCTAACTTTATTACCTAAACTTAATAGCTGACTTTTGTTTTTTTGGTTGGCTGTTTTTTTTTTAAAAGAAAAAAAAACATTAAAAACGGTAAAATATGCTGTCACGTACAAGGAAGAGGCAGAATTTCAGAGGATCAGGGCCACACCAAAGACAATAAACACAAATGTTATGAAAGGAACAAAAGACAGAAACATGAAAAACCTGAGGAATGACGTGGAACGGCTTCATATTTAACGTTAAGTATTTTCTGACTCCAAATCAAGTGAAATTAGTTGCTAATAAAACAATAACAATGATGACATAGCAAAAAACATAAGAATTATTAAGCTGATCATCAGAGTT
The DNA here is from genome assembly GCF_022655615.1 of Tachysurus fulvidraco. NCBI lineage: Eukaryota > Metazoa > Chordata > Actinopteri > Siluriformes > Bagridae > Tachysurus > Tachysurus fulvidraco. Next base: position 166,158 of record NC_062533.1, read on the forward strand.
TTTATTCTGAAACTGTAATTGTTTAATAACACTAAAAACCATGAACCACCAGTTTAATTTCTTTATTAAATTTGTTTATTTCTTTATTAAATTTGTACAATTATTATGTGTTGATATAGTAATACAGTATGTAAAGCATGATAAAAACTTTATCTATATCTGCAGACTACTTTAACACTATTCCCACTAAACCTCAACTCTGTACAATACAGTACAACATCTTTGACAGCAACTTTGCCTGGAGTTTGTACCCACAATAGTCTGTAGAGTTTTCTCTACAGAGCATCAGAGCAGGGCGAGTGCAGTGAGCCCCAGGAGACTGGCTTATCCAATCAGATGAACAAAAGTGGTTTGAAGTCCATATCAATGAAAACAGCGAATGAATAGAGCTTGTATTGAAATTCTTGCTTTTCAGCACTTAACCACACATACACACATTCACACATGCCACTCCTGTCCACAAAAATAACCCACTGTCTTTACACAGTTCCATGGTATGTTTAAAGTCTTGGACATTTTTGAAGGGGAATAGTGTCAAACATACAGGATACAGGAGATTATGATGAGCCCATAAGCAGATTATTTAAGCACACAATCCAATGCAAGAAAGCAAAGGCAGGGTCAATAAACAAAACAGGCAAACAGTATAAAAACCAGGCTAGCAACTTAGCGATGTGAAATAATAAAAAACACAACAGAAGAGCAGTTCCCAAACCAGACAATGATGCAGCTGCTCACAATGCTCACAATGCTCTCAATGCTCCGTCTTTAAATATATTCAGGATTATTCAAGACTCTGCTGGGCTTTCTTCAAATCAAATCAAATTTTATTTGTCACATACACATACGTACAGTGAAATCCTTTATGCAACTGTCTGGTATAAGAATAAAGAATATAAAAAAGTATAAAAAAGCAAAAAATAAAATGAGAATAAAATAATAAGAAAGTATAAACTATATAAGAAAAGTATATAAAAATATGAAATGTGGAGAATATGAAGAAATAACATATATACATATACATAAATATACATATACATAAATGTGTATGGTTTTTAAAGATTGTCCTTAAAGTGTCCAGGTGCAGTATGGTGTGTAAATAGTGTATAAAGTGGCACTGTGCTGTGCAAGTCCAGAGTTAAAGTGACAGTGACAGTCCAGAATTAATGTGTCCATGCAAAAAAGGGGGGGTGCATTGAACAGTGGGGATGGAGAGAGAGGTCCAGTGTTAGATCCTGGGTGTTTCCTGGTTTAAGATCCGAATGGCCTGCGGGAAGAAGCTTCTCCTCATCCTCTCTGTGTTTGCTTTCAGGGAGCGGAAGCATTTCCCTGAACGCAACAAAGAAAAGAGTCCATTGTTGTGATGGCTGAGATCTTTTGGTGATGGAGCTGGTGTTGAGTAACCAGGTGAAGTTGTCCACTAGATAATCACCAACAAATTTGGTGCTCTCGACGATCTCTACAGATCATTACTAATTTACTAAAGAAAAAATTGTAGGAATACATTTTAGCATGAGAGTAGAAGCAGATAGCAGAGAACTAGTAAATATCTTACCTTATATTGAAAACCGAAGAAAAATGATCCACGGAGACTTTGTTGCCCAAAATCACACACAGACGTTGACTGAAGTCCCGGGAGAAATGTGCAGGTTTCAGGAAGTGTCAGGTTTAAGTTGTAGCAACTTTTTTATATATAAACTCAGAAATAAGGTTAAAAATGTTGGGTAATCAGAAAACCCTAAAAGGAAAAAGGAAGTAGGTGGTACCAGCCGGAAATCTGGTAATAATGAGAATTGGGACAGGCCAAAGGCACCCGAGCATAAATAGAGACAGCCTGACTGAGACTTTTGAGCACTCAACTGTACCACGCCTGGAGGTTTAGGTTTTGCTGACTATCTGCTGAAGACATTTTCTGAAAAGATTATATTTGAAGATTTTTCTGTTTGACTGCAATAAAGCTGGGATTTTGCTGATCTCATACAGGCTTGTGAAGTCTATTTTCTTTTATTATTATGTTGGCTTTGTAGAAGCCAACATTCTGATTTCCGTTATAAGCTTATTATTATTATTATTAATAATAATAATAATAATAATATGTTGGCTTTGTAGAAGCCAACATTCTGATTTCCGTTATAAGCTTAATAATAATAATAATAATAATAATAATAATAATAATAATAATAATATGTTGGCTTTGTAGAAGCCAACATTCTGATTTCCGTTATAAGCTTATTATTATTATTATTATTATTATTATTATTATTATTATTATTATTATTATTATTAGACAAAAATGTATTTAAAAAAATGGGGCGTTCGAGCCACATGCACCAAATTCGGATATGTTGTAGACCCTGGTCTGAAGTTTGTTGCTTCTACTTTTCTAAGCGAACGGAATTCCGGCATTCCCGGTCCGGAAGCTCAAAGTGGCCTTTTTTCCCATAGACTTCCATTATAAACTTTTGAGGTTTATAACTAGGCAAGTTTTCGAGCGATTTACACCGAACTCGGACAGATTCTTTAGGACCTTACTCCGGACGAAGTTTTTATTTCGGACTTCCGACGGAATTTTCGGTTTTCCCGTAGTCGACGATCGAACATCCCATAGACTTGAATGGGGAATTCCGAAAATTCCTCTAAGCTCTCACACACACAGCGTGCGCAGAGCTCAGGCACGGCTTCTCTCTCTGTGATCCACACAGTATAATAATAAGAAGAATCCCATAATGACTGCAGTATTGACATGAAATGTCCAAACCCTCAGTAGCCACTTTTTGCCAAAAGTATTGGCACCCCACCGGATATTCTGGTGACGTCACTCGACACCACATGACGTCACGTGTAGCCCAGCCCCCAAAACAAGCGAAATCAAAAATTTTCACAACATGCACATGTGACATATCGAAACACTCAGCACAATGAGGGAAACTGCCCCACGGGTATTCTGGTCACGTCACATGACGTCATGTGATGTCACATGTAGCCCCGCCCCAAAAACAAGCAAAATTAAAAATTTGCACAACATGGACATGTGACATATCAAAACACTCAGCACAATGAGGGGAACTGCCCCACGGGTATTATGGTCACGTCACGTGACGTCACGTGATGTCACATGTAGCCCCGCACCAAAAACAAACAAAATTAAAAATTTGCACAACATGGACATGTGACATATCAAAACACTCAGCACAATGAGGGGAACTGCCCCACGGGTATTCTGGTCACGTCACGTGACGTCACGTGTAGCCCCGCCCCCAAAATAAGCGAAATCAAAAATCTGCACAACATGGACATGTGACATCAAAACACTCAGCACAATGAGGGGAACTGCCCTACGGGTATTCAGATCACGTAACATTCTCATGTCCGCTCACCTCCAAAAGAATTGGCACCCTAGCGGTCCAGTAGCTTTCACAATCTTTCTGTTCACTTGCCTCCAAAATGCACCGGCCTTTGCGAGTTCTTGCACCGTCAAAGCCAACATCAAAGTTTGTTGCGATGAACTTTACAAATCTAGTTATTATTATTATTCTTAGACAAAATTATTTTTTAAAGTTGACGATCGAACATCCCATAGACTTGAATGGGGAATTCCGAAAATTCCTCTAAGCTCTCACGCACAATACAACCAACATTAAGAATTGCATGTACTGTTCTATGCAGTATAATAAGTAGAATCCCATAATAACTGCAGTAGTGACATGAAATGTCCAAACCCTCAGTGGCCACTTTTTGCCAAAAGTATTGGCACCCCACCGGGTATTCTGGTGACGTCACTCGACACCACATGACGTCACGTGTAGCCCCGCCCCAAAACAAGCGAAATCAAAAATTTGCACAACATGGACATGTGACATATTAAAACACTCAGCACAATAAGGGGAACTGCCCCATGGTATTCTGGTCACGTCACGTGACGTCACGTGAAAATTAAAAATTTGCACAACAGGGACATGTGACATATCAAAACACTCAGCACAATGAGGTGAACTGCCCCACGGGTATTCTGGTCATGTCACGTGACGTCACGTGTAGCCACACCCACAAAACAAGCGAAATAATAATTTGACGACACAAACGATGCTTTAGGACTCACATTTATGGACTTACTAAACTCACTTGGACTCAAACAAAACATCACTAGTGCAACTCATCGTCGTGATCACACACTAGATTTAATAATATCACACAGAATAGATGTCACTGATATAGATATCATACCTCAAAGTGATGACATCACAGACCACAGACCATTACCTTATAATGTACTCACTACCTATAGAACAGACTTACTTTGTCTCACCACGTTATCGACTCGGTAGAACCATTATTCCGACCACCAAAGACAGATTCACAAATAACCAGCCTGATCTGTCTGGACTTCTTACTGTACCCTCAAACTCAAACGACCTAGATGCAATGACTAACAGCATAGACGCTATATTCACTAGCACATTAGACACTGTTGCCCCAGTCAGATTACAGAAGGTTGGAGATAAAACACTTGCACCATGGTATAATAGTCATACTCACACCCTCAAGAGGGAGACCCGTAACCTCGAACGGAAATGGAGAAAAACTAAATTAGAGGTGTTTAGAATTGCGTATAAGGACAGTATGTCCAGCTATAGACAGGCTCTAAAAGCTGCTAGGGCTGAGCACCTGAGCAAACTCATAGAAAATAACCAGAACAATCCCAGGTTTTTATTTAGCACAGTGACTAGTTTAACAAAAAAACAGAAATCTGACCACACTATTCCATCACAGTTCAATAGTGAGGACTTTATGAGATTCTTCACTGATAAAATCGAAAGTATCAAAAATAAAATAGGTGACGCCCAACATATGAGAGCAACCAGTGACACAATTTCACCTAAGGCTTTACACAGCTTTACAAGTACAGGACAGGAAGAGTTAGATAAACTTATTACTACAGCTAAATCAACAACATGTTCACTAGACCCCATCCCAACTAAACTACTGAAAGAAGTGTTACATAAAGCTGGTGAGCCTCTTCTTAATATCATTAACTCCTCGTTATCTTTAGGTTACATCCCGAAGTCTTTTAAGTTGGCAGTTATTAGGCCACTCATCAAAAAACCTAACTTGGATCCAAATGAACTATCAAATTACAGACCTATTTCAAACCTTCCGTTTATGTCTAAAATACTTGAAAAGGTTGTGTCTGTTCAACTGAGCTCCTTCTTACAGGAGAGCAACATCCTTGAAGAGTTTCAGTCAGGTTTCAGGGCCTATCATAGCACAGAAACTGCACTTGTTAAAGTTACAAACGACTTGTTCTTAGCTTCGGACCAAGACTGTATGTCACTATTAGTTCTACTTGACCTTAGTGCTGCATTCGACACTATAGACCACAACATTCTTCTAGATCGCTTACAAAATTACACAAGTATTCATGGACAGGCTTTAAGCTGGTTTAGATCCTACCTGTCTGATCGATACCATTTTGTAGAACTAAGTGGTGAATCCTCCAGTTTATTACCAGTTAATTATGGGGTCCCTCAAGGATCAGTTCTCGGAGCTCTGCTTTTCTCTATATACATGCTTCCATTAGGGAACATTATTAGAAGACATGGGATTAGTTTCCATTGTTATGCTGACGACACACAGTTATATATCTCATCAAAACCAGATGAAATAGCCACAGTGTCCAAATTAACTCAATGCCTTAGAGAGATAAAAGACTGTATGAGCTGCAACTTTCTATTGTTAAACTCCGATAAGACAGAAATACTACTCATAGGTCCAAAAACCAGTGCACAGAAACACTCACAACTTAACTTCCATTTAGAGGGATGTACTGTTACCAGTAGCTCGACAGTGAAAGACCTCGGTGTTATATTAGACAGCAACTTGTCTTTTAAAAATCATATCGCCCATACTACCAAAACAGCCTTCTTCCACCTTAGAAATATTGCCAAGCTGAGAAACATCCTGTCTGTATCTGATGCTGAGAAGCTAGTTCATGCATTCATGACCTCTAGACTGGACTATTGTAATGCATTACTAGGTGGTTGTCCTGCATCTTTAATAAATAGGTTACAGTTAGTTCAAAATGCAGCTGCCAGAGTCCTCACTAGGACAAGAAAGTATGACCATATAACCCCAATTTTATCATCTCTACACTGGCTACCTGTTAAGTTTAGAACTGATTACAAACTGCTGCTACATACGTACAAGGCTCTTAATGGTTTAGCTCCCATGTATCTAACTAGTCTTCTAACACGTTACAATCCTTCACGCTCTCTGAGATCACAAAACTACACCAGGTTACGTATGTAAGCCGGTTCCCTGAGAGGGGAACGAGACGCTGCGTCAGTGCTGACGCTATGGGAATGCTTGTTTGAGGAAGTTGTGTCTGAAGCTCTGTGTGCACACACGCCATTTAATGGCTCGGAAAGGACACGTGACGGAGTTAATTACTCACCAGTAAGTCCATATAAGGGCATCTACGTCACGCTGCTCCAGCTCTCTTTGTCTGAAGGAAGCGCGAACGGATGCCTGGGGCGTGGCCAGCAACGCAGCGTCTCGTTTTCCTCTCAGGGAACCGGGTTACATACGTAACCTGGTGTCGTTCCCTTTCGAGGGAACTCGACGCTGCGTCAGTGCTGACGCTATGGGAATGCCAATACCCACGCCGCCACGCACCAGTCAATGACTGCGCCAGAGGCCGTGAGAGAGCACGAGCAGACTGGGAACAGCACATCATAGGCCCCGCAGTACCTGGGACCCTGGAGTGGGGTCCAAGTCCAGGTCATAGAATCTGATAAAGGTGTGCGGAGAGGACCATCCTGCCGCAGCACAAATATCTTCAATGGGGACACCCCTGGCCAAGGCACTGGATGAGGCGATACCCCTAGTGGAGTGGGCCCTGATGCCAAGAGGTGAGGCATGACCGCGCACCTCATAGGCCTGAATAATGGCCTCCACCACCCAGTGCGCCAGGCGCTGTTTGGAAACTGGATTACCCCTATTCCGGCCCCCAAAACAGACAAAAAGGGCAGAGGAGTTACGCCACGAGCTAGAGCGGTGGACGTAAGTCCTCAGGGCCCTTACCGGGCAAAGCAAGTGCAGCCTCTCCTGCTCCGCCGACTCATGGGGCGGGGGACAGTAGGCTTGCAGGATGATTGGACATCCCGCCATCCTGGGCACCTTAGGGACATATCCTGGCCTGGGGTGCAGGATAGCCTTGGACATACCGGGGGCAAACTCTAGGCAGGCGGGGGCGATCGACAAAGCCTGCAAATCCCCGACTCTCCTGAGAGAGGCCAAGGCAAGAAGCAGAGCAGACTTCAGGGTCGGAAACTTCTCAGAGGCTGACTCCAAGGGCTCAAAGGGGGCTTCCAACAGCCCCTCCAGGACCACGGAGAGGTCCCAGGAAGGAAGGCGTGGCCTAGAGGAAGGCCTCAGCCGCCTGACACCACGCAGAAAACGAGAGACCAAAGGGTGCCTACCCAAGGAGGCCCCAAGGACAGGTTCGTGGTTCGCGGCAACTGTGGCCACGTACACCTTTAGAGTAGAAGGGGACAGGCCCCGCAGGACTGCAGGAACTCCAGCACTGTACCAACCGGGCAGTGAACTGGATCCTGAGAGTGCTCGTCACACCAGAGGCGGAAAAGCCTCCACTTCAGAGCATACAGTTTCCAAGTGGAGGGAGCCCTAGCATTCAGCAGAGTCTCTGTCACCTCAGTTGAGAGGCCTGCATCTAGGAGCTGGTCCCCCTCAGGGGCCAGACCCAAAGCTTCCACATCTCGGGGCGGGGGTGATGAATTGCCCCCTGCGCCTGAGAGAGGAGATCCCTCCTGACGGGAACCTCCCATGGAGTGCCGTAAAGGAGGGAGACTAGGTCCGTGAACCAAACCCAAGAGGGCCAACGGGGGGCAACTAGGAGAAGGTTGACCCGGTCGTGGCGCACTCTGGCTAGGACTTGCGGGAGCAGAGCTACCGGGGGAAAGGCGTACAGACGGAGCCTCGGCCACGTCCATACCAGGGCATCCAGGCCCAACGGGGCCGGGTGAGAGAGGGAGAACCACAGCGGACAGTGGGTCGACTCTTCTGAGGCGAACAAATCCACTTCCACCCGGCCGAAAATCTGCCAGATTCGCTTCACCACGTGAGGGTGAAGACGCCACTCCCCGGGCCTTAGCACCTGCCTCGACAGGAAGTCTGCCTCCCGATTTACACGCCCTGGGATAAAAACCGCTCTTAGCGAAAGATACCTGGTCTCTGCCCAGAGCAGAATCTGCCACGCCAACCTGAACAGGGGGCGTGAACGCAGACCGCCCTGATGGTTGATATAGGACACCACCGCGGTGCTGTCTGTTCGCACTAGGACATGACAGCCCTCCAGGTGCGGGAGAAAGTGTTGCAACGCTAGGAACACAGCCCTCATCTCCAGGCAATTTATGTGCCATGAGAGACAGGGGCTCTCCCATAGACCCTGGGCCGGGCGGCCATCTAAGGCTGCGCCCCAGCCCGAAAGCGAGGCGTCCGTCGAAAGAGTCCTGCGATGGTGACACGCCCCTAGAATGGGACCCAAGGCCAAGAACCGGGGTCTTTTCCACATAAGGAGGGTACAAAGCCCACGGCGCGTAACCCGTATAACCCTGAGGGGATGCCTGCGAGGATGAAAGCCCGCCCCCTTGAGCCAGAGCTGGAATGGCCTCATGTGAAGCAGACCCAAAGGAACAACGTTGGCTGCTGCTGACATGAGTCCGAGCACCCTCTGTGCCTCGGCAACAGAGAGGCTGCGGCCTAGCCGAATAGCTTTCACCACCGACAAGATGGAGGCCACCCGGGTGGGAGACAGATGTGCCCGCATCGTGGTGGAGTCCCAAACCACCCCCAGAAAGGTGGTTCTCTGAGAAGGAGAAAGCACACACTTTCCTGGGTTCAGCCTGAGTCCTAAGGACCTCATGTGGGCAAGCACAGCATCTCGATGCCTGGCTGCCATAGCCTCCGACTGGGCAAGAATGAGCCAGTCGTCCAGGTAGTTCAGTAAACGGATGCCCTGGAGATGCAATGGTGCCAGGGCAGCATCTATGCACTTTGTGAACGTGCGTGGTGAAAGGGCTAGGCCAAAAGGAAGGACACGATACTGGTACGCTTCGCCCCCGAAAGCGAACCTGAGGAACTTCCTGTGCTCCGGCAGAATGCTTATGTGGAAATAAGCATCCTTGAGGTCGATCGTGACAAACCAGTCCTCGGATCTGATCTGGGACACGATCATCTTGAGCGTGAGCATCTTGAACTTGTAAGTCTTCAGAGTACAGTTCAGAGCCCGCAGGTCCAGAATCGGACGCAGCCCCCCGTCCTTCTTGGGAACAACAAAATATCGGCTGTAAAAGCCGGAGTCCCGCTCTGGGAGGGGAACATGCTCTATGGCCCCTTTCTCCAGAAGTGAGAGGAGTTCCTCCCGGAGGAACGCCGCCTGGTGCCCGCCCACATTTGTGGGCAACACACCCTGGAAACACGGAGGACGTGAGGAAAACTGGATCCTGTACCCTCTTTCCACAGTATTCAGGACCCACTGAGACACCCCTGGCAGAAGTTTCCACGCTGCCAGGCTGCCTGACAGTGGCGTCAAACTTGTGCAGACCTCCCGGGCGCCCTGAAACAGCGCACCGGCAGGCGCGAACCCGGGAAGATCTGCACAAGAAAGGGGAGCCGACACAGGCCCCACTGTCCCCCGAAACGACAAAGGCGGCGGGGCTGGCAGTAGGGGGAGCGTCTCTGAATAGGGCGCTCCCAGGAGCCCTTGCCCTCGGGCATCAGGACTCCTTCATGGCCCGCTTGGCTGAGAGGACAGACCTAAGGTCCTCTCTCACCGGACGGGTCCGGGTCCGGGCATGTGAACCGGCCTCCCTAGTTTTAGACGGGGGGGCTCGGGCCGCCACACTAGCTCTTCTTACTGCCCTGAGTGAGCTAGAAGGGGGGGGGGGGCGGCTAGATGATGGCCCAGGCTGCTCCCCGCGGCGAGGGAGAAACTCCTTGAACGCCGCTGACTGGCGTTTCACCTCCTGATGCCTGTCGACGACAGTACTAACTGCGTCACCGAACAAGCCCTGAGGTGAAACTGGGGCGTCCAGGAGAAAGGACTTATCCTTCTCCCTTATGCCTGTCAAATTAAGCCACAAGTGCCTCTCCGCGGCAACCAGTGCAGCCATAGTACGGCCTATAGAGCGGGCCATCTGCTTCGTGGCACGGAGCGCGAGATCAGTGGCGCGGTGGAGCTCGGACACCGCCTGAGGTCCCAGCCCTTCACCGCCATCCAGCTCTGCTAGCAGATCAGCCTGGTAGGCCTGCAAGACCGCCATGGTGTGCAGCGCTTCACCTGCTTGACCCGCTGCCTCATAGGCCTTACCCACAATGGCCGAAGTGGTCCTACATGGCTTGGATGGAAGGGCAGGTTTTCTCCATGCGGGCGATGCAGGGGAGAGATAACTGGCTAGCGTCTCTTCAACCCTCGGCATCGTCCTATACCCATGGGCTTCAAGCCCATTAATGGCTGAATAGTCTGACATGGCTGGAGAAAATACACGTGCCGAAAAGGGATTTTTCCTCTCTCTCGAGAGCCGACCGGGCATGCTCCTCTCCCAAACACACCACACAAAGAGAATGCGCGTCGTCCGCCGTGATAAAGCGGGGGCAAGGATGCACGCATCTCTTAAAGTGCTTAGACTGCAACATTTTGCCTAGTCTTTCCCTATTTTTTTTCTTTCCCTGCACTTGACAGACAGACAAACGACAAACATACACAGAGCGCTTCCTGAAGACAAAGAAAGCTGGAGCAGCGTGACGTAGATGCCCTTATATGGACTTACTGGCGAGTAATTAACTCCGTCACGTGTCCTTTCCGAGCCATTAAATGGCGTGTGTGCACACAGAGCTTCAGACACAACTTCCTCAAAGAAGCATTCCCATAGCGTCAGCACTGACGCAGCGTCGAGTTCCCTCGAAAGGGAACTCAGGACTTCTGCTAGTTCCCAGAATATCTAAGTCTACTAAAGGTGGTAGAGCATTTTCTTATTTAGCTCCCAAACTTTGGAATAGTCCTCCTGATAGTGTTCGGGGCTCAGACACACTTTCCCAGTTTAAATGTAGATTAAAAACTCATCTCTTTAGTCAGGCGTACACATAATACATCCTATAGTATCATGCACCAGTACATAAGACCGGCACATTTTTATGAACAGCAGATGTGTTAATCCCTTTCCACTGCTTCTCTCTTTGTACCCATCCCGAAGCATCCAGACACTGTACCAGCTCCCAACGTCCTCTATGGGACGAAGCCTTTGGACGTTCACTGAGCCGAGGCCGACTCTTAGAATCCTGAGACATCTCCAGTTAGACTCTGTGATACTAAGGAGATCCGAAGTCCATGATCCTTACACCAATACAACATTTAAATGACTGTATATTACAATCACACCCCCAGTGTCACCCATATGAGGATGGGTTCCCCCTTGAGTCCGGTTCCTCTCAAGGTTTCTTCCTTTACCAATTTAAAAGAGTTTTTCCTTGCCACTGCTGCCTGAGTCACCTCAGACTTGCTCATAGGGGAATAAATACATACACATTGTGAACTATATATCTAATAATAACCTAGAATTTTTATTCTGTTAATTCTTATTTCTTTCATTATTCGTTATTTCCTTTATCATTAATTATGTTTACCTTCTGCTCTGTGTTTATGTTCTGTAAAACTGCTTTGAGACAATGTCTATTGTAAAAAGCGCTATACAAATAAACTTGAATTGATTTGAATTGAATTGAAATAGAAAATTTGCACAACATGGACATGTGACATATCAAAACACTCAGCAGAGTGAGGGGAACTGCCCCACGGGTATTCTGGTCACGTCACATGACGTCACGTGAGGTCACGTGACATCACATGAAAATCAAAAATTTGCACAACATGGACATGTGACATATCAAAACACTCAGCACAATGAGGGGAACTGCCCCACGGCTATTCTGGTCACGTCACATTATGGCACGTGACGGCACGTGACGTCACATGAAAATGTAAAATTTGCACAACATAGACATGTGACATATCAAAACACTCAGCACAATGAGGGAACTGCCCCACGGCTATTCTGGTCACGTTACGTGACGTCACGTGTAGCCCCACCCCCAGAACAAGCGAAATCAAAAATTTGCACGACATGGACATGTGACATATCAAAACACTCAGCTTAATGAGGGGAACTGCCCCACGGCTATTCTGGTCACGTCACATGACATCACATGTTGCCCCGCCCCCAAAACAAGCGAAATCAAAAATTTGCACAACATGGACATGTGACATATCAAAACACTCAGCACAATGAGGGGAACTGCCCCACGGGTATTCTGGTCACGTCACACCACGTGACGTCACGTGTAGCCCCGCCCCCAAAACAAGCGAAATTAAAAATTTGCACAACATGGACATGTGACATATCAAAACACTCAGCACAATGAGGGGAACTGCCCCACGGGTATTCTGGTCACGTGACGTCACGTGTAGCCCCGCCCCCAAAACAAGCGAAATCAAAAATTTGCACAACATGGACAAGTGACATATCAAAACACTCAGCACAATGAGGGGAACTGCCCCACGGCTATTCTGGTCACGTCACATGATGGCATGTGACGGCACGTGACGGCATGTGACATCACGTGAAAATTAAAAATTTGCACAACATGGACATGTGACATATCAAAACACTCAGCAATGAGGGGAACTGCCCCACGGCTATTCTGGTCACGTCACATGACGTCACGTGACCTCATGTGACGTCACGTGAAAATTAAAGATTTACACAACAGCGACATGTGACATAACAAAACACTCAGAGTTAAAAATAGGGGGGGGACGCTTAAATACACAAATAAAAAAAGGCTAAACAAGGTAGAAAACAAATATCTAAAACAGTACATAAGGAGAGACTCATCAAAATAGTAGTTTCCTAGATATGTCACTATACATTTTCCTTGCAATTATAGTAGATTTGATCTTTTTCAGTGAGGAAGAAAACAGTTTAAAATCATTCATAAACCAAACAGAAGAAGGCTTAGAACACCTCCACTTACTGCAATGAATATGATATTTACCCATCATAATAATCATATTGAGTAAATCAGATACTGATGAATCAGATCAGATACTATATTGTCCATATAAAAGAGTATGTGTGACAGGTTGAAAGTAGGGATATTATCCATCTTCAGTGACAGCATTGTGTATCTCAGACCAGAAGCTGTTAGATACAGGGCAAAAAAAAGAACATGTGTTCCAGAGTCTCATCAGCCACCTCACAAAAAACACAAGGGTCTACATCAAATTTAAATCTTCTTCTAAGAAAGTCACTCACTCACTCATTTTCTACCGCTTATCCAATCTACCTCGGGTCACGGGGAGCCTGTGCCTATCTCAGGCGTCATCAGGCATCAACTAAGAAAGTCAGCGACCGGATATATCTTATAGATTATTTTAAAGTGGGTCCCTTTAACTTTTGGGGAAATGGGCCATTTAATTACATTAAAATATAATTTTTCTATGGACATTGTATCCATGTTTAGAATCTGTACACACACTCCTCTGTTGTAACCAAATAACAATACTGTATAGATTTCAAAGTATCACTAATAAATGTATTATTACATTTATTGTGAAATAAAGTGCAATCATTAATAACTAAATTTGGTAGTGTTGGTAAGGGTCTTGTACTTGCATTTAACAATGTGTTTTGAATTAACTGTAATAACGGTGCAGGTATTGCTTTACAGATCATATTGTATTTTCTATATGTACTGTTCAAATTATATTTGTCTAGGAAGGCTTTGTAATCCAAAAGGTTTCCCTTGTCATCTATACTATCATTCACAAAAACAATTCCCTTTTCATACCAATCATACCTGCACAGTGGTTTTCTATTGATTATAATGACCCTATTGTTCCATAAGGTAGATCCATGAGGAGAAAAGTTATGGGTAAATATCATTTTCCAATATTGAAGAACTTGTTTGTGGATTTTTACAACATAACTGGAATTTTGGTCACCTCAAAATGACAATGCAAAAGAAAATCAAGCCCTCCTACTTGTTTAAATCGATTTCTAGGTCTGTGAAACCACATAGAATCTGGTTGTGATACATAGGTTTTCAACCAGTTAATCTTAAATGTCCCAAACATTGCTTTAATCCAATGCTTTAATACCACCCATATCATAGTCTTTAACCAGCTGTGATTTCTTAATATAATGAGTTTTGTTTTCCCACAGAAATTGGAAAACGATCGAATTAGCTTTCTTAACATTAACTGTAGAAACATACAGGGAGTGGCATGGAGAGATTATTTTGTAAATACCCTCCAATTTAGACAGAGTGACTCTACCACAAGTAGTGAGTTCTCTGGTAAGACAGCGGCTCAAAGATTTCCTCATATCTATTAACTGGTTAGAAAAGTTAACGTCTTCTCTTCTAATAGCATTTTTAGATAAAACTATTCCTAAATATCTTACTTCGTCTTTAACCTCAATTGAAGAGATGATAGAGTCTGTTGATGAGTGAATGGGAAGTAGCTCACATTTTTTAATATTAAGGGTTAATCCTGAAGCTTTAGAGAAAATCAAGACTGAATTTAGGGCAACATCAACCATGAATTTATTCTTTAAAAGGATTGCTGTGTCGTCTGCAAATTGACTAATTTTTAATTCCTTGTCAAATATTGAGATCCCATGCAAATCGGGGTTATGATTAATGAGCAATATAAGTGATTGAGTGGCTAGAATAAACAGTTTGGGAGAAATCAGGCATCCCTGCCTAATACCGCAGAGCACTAGGATTCAGGGATACAGAACTATATACTGTATGTTAGTATAAAACATCTTAATTATTTTACAAAAATTACTCCCAAAACCTAAAAAATCTAAGATTTCAAATAAAAAAGTATGTTCAACAGTATCAAATGCCTTGTAAAAGTCAAGAAATAAAATAAAAACCATTATTTTAAAGTGTTAGCACAAAATTCTCTCTGTTATTAGTGATAACTAACCAGCCATTTCTGCACCAGTGGTTTAGGCGGGGCACATGCACACTTCGTGGAATCGATTCATCTTCCCTCGGATAGTAATGCCTATGAACGTGATGACGTATTTTTGACAGTTGTTTCGCAGACCGTTTTCGTGTGTAAAAAAGAGGTGTTGTGAAAACAAGCGTTGTGTGTATAAACTGTCGTGGCCGTAGATTTTGGAGTTGTATTTGAACAAACACACAAAATCTTGTATCTGTAAACTGTCGTGGCTGTAGATTTTGGGATCCAACTCCGCAAAAAACATAATTACGTACAATAGTTTTAAATTACGCACAACTAAATTAAAATTTACACACAAATGCTTTGAATTACATACGATTATTATTGACAGTGTTTTTATTCCATAGTTCATGCATTCATGACCTCTAGACTGGACTATTGTAATGCATTACTAGGTGGTTGTCCTGCATCTTTAATAAATAGGTTACAGTTAGTCCAAAATGCAGCTGCCAGAGTTCTCACTAGGACAAGAAAGTATGACCATATAACCCCAATTTTATCATCTCTACACTGGCTACCTGTTAAGTTTAGAACTGATTACAAACTGCTGCTACTTATGTACAAGGCTCTTAATGGTTTAGCTCCCATGTATCTAACTAGTCTTCTAACACGTTACAATCCTTCACGCTCTCTGAGATCACAAAACTCAGGACTTCTGCTAGTTCCCAGAATATCTAAGTCTACTAAAGGTGGTAGAGTGTTTTCTTATTTAGTTCCTAAACTTTGGAATAGTCTTCCTGATAGTGTTCGGGGCTCAGACACACTTTCCCAGTTTAAATGTAGATTAAAAACTCATCTCTTTAGTCAGGCGTACACACACACACACACACACACACACACACACACACACACACACACACACACACACACATAATACATCCCATAAAATTATGCACCATTACTTTAGACTTGCACCTTTTTTATGAACAGCAGATATGTTAATCCTCCTACACCGCTTCTCTCTTTCTACCCATCCCGAGGCATCCAGACATTGTACCAGCTCCGATCATCTTCCGTGCGATGAAGATTTTGGACCTCCACTGAGATGAGACTGACTCTATGAAAATCCTGAGACATCTACAGATCTACCAGCTCCAGTTGGACTCTATGATACCAAGAGGAGATCTGAACTCCATGTGATCTTTACACCAACATAACATTTGTTTGACTGTATATCATAATCATAATCATAATAATATGAGGATGGGTTCCCTTTGAGTTCGATTCCTCTCAAGGTTTCTTCCTTACAAATTTAAGGGAGATTTTCCTTGCCACTGCTGCCTGAGTCACCTCAGATTATCCGGCCCAAATCTGGGTCAAAGGAAATTTGCTGACTGGGAGTGCATTCAAGACAGATACCTCAGGAAAGGTACTTTGTGCAGGGAAAGTTTCTCACAGTTACAGACTGGGAGAGCTTCTGTGTATTGACACTGACCTTGGAAACAATGCCACAGAATATCCTTTGTGTGAATTTCCTCCAATGACAGAGATTTACTTTAAGGGCAGATTTGCTTTTAGAGCAGGTTTAACCCAGGATGCTCTTGGACATGTGGCCTATTGCAGGAGGTCTCCACGTGTCTGGGAGATGTATGACGACCTGAGAAGTGGAGTGACAGGAGCGTCAGAAAACAAACAAATATGCCCACATGCTGTTTTCTACACAAAAGACTGATTGGATCGTTAAAATTCAATTTATTTTTATAAAGTATTTTGTAAAGTTATAAAGTATTTTTGTTGTATGCCACACACCATTGTTTTCCAACTCCTGTTTGGAGAAGTATCTGCATTTCCCATCTATCATTACTAATCTTCTCATTACCTTGAAAGTCGTTCCCACTCAACTTCACAACTTCTTGTCACAGCACAGCTTTAATGAAACTTTTCAATCTGGTTTTCGCACTCATCACAGTACAGAGACGGCATTACTTAGGGTGGTTAATGATTTACTCATGGTTGTTGATCGTGGTTCAGTTTGTTTCTTGATTCACCTCGACATCTCTCTCTCTCCATTCTCATCTCATGGTTTATTTCATAACTATCTGATCGCAGTGTTGTAGTACTCGAGACTCGGACTCGGTCTCGAGACCATATTTTAATGGTCTTGCTCTTGACTCGGATTTAACCCTCTCTGGACTCGGTCTTGACTCGGACTCGAATGAGCTCATCAGTACTACATATCTATAAAACAGGCAAAGCTGACTATTCCTCCTGTCACATATGGTGTTCCTCAGGGATCTGTTCTTGGGCTTTTACTTTTTATTATGTGCATGCTTTATTAGGTCACATTATCCGTCGTCATGGGCTTAGTTATCACTTATACGCGGATGACACACAACTATACATGAGCTTTAAACACACTGATCCATTTACCATAGATGTTATAACTCCTTGTATCAATGAAATAAACATATGGATGAACAAGAACTTCCTCAAACTAAATACAGATAAAACAGATCTGCTCTTAGTCGGCCCTCCTAAATGTACCTCATCTCTTATTATTGATAAAATTAATATCCCTGGCTGTCATGTAAAACCCCCAACCACTATCAAAAACCTGGGCATAGTGTTTGATTCTTCTGTCTTTCTCCTCTCACATCTCATCTCTCAGCAAATCTGCCTTCTTTTATCTACGAAATATTGCCCGATTACGCCCATGTTTAAATATCAATGGTGCCGAGACCCTTGTCCATGCTTTCATTACCTCCTGTCTAGATTACTGTAATGCACTTTTTTTTATGGTTTACCATCAACTTCTTTAAAGAAACTCCAATATATCCAGAATTCAGCAGCAAGAGTGTTAAAGAAAGAAAGAAAGAAAGAAAGAAAGAAAGAAAGAAAGAAAGAAAGAAAGAAAGAAAGAAAGAAAGAAAGAAACTTTGGGTAATTTGTCTCTGATTTTGAAATCATTACTATAATAATAGTTTTAGATACACCAAGAAAGAAGCTACCTTTAAAATTTCCCTATTAAAATATCTTGTTTAAGATCAATAAAAGTATTCAGTACACTTACTGTACAAGTCAAGTCTGTTCAGGAAGTGGATGTACAGCTACTCGTTTTAATACCGTTAATATTAAGTACAGCACCTCAGCCCCAACTTGTATTTGCAAAACCTGTTTTGTATTTTCCTGCCATCTTTTTCAGTTAACCCTGTGCATGATCAAAAGTGCACCACCCAAACCGTAGAGACCATATAGACAATAGCACACGACTCATGTTATGATTCGCCAAGACACAAAGAATTTGGGGAATTTTTGTAAGTTAAAAAGCCTGGACCAAGGATAGAAGGCTGCAGTTCAAGCTAAACATATTTGCAGTGTTGTATAAAGTATTAGAAAGCAATACTTGAGTAAAAGTACAAGTATCGTACTAGAAAAAGACTTTGGTAGAAGTGAAAGTCACCTTTTAGAATATTACTGAAGTAAAAGTCTTAAAGTATCTGATATTTACTGTACTTAAGTATCAAAAGTCATTTTCTGATATTTAATGTACTTAAGTATTTGAAGTAAAAGTAAAAAGTAAAATCTCAGTGATTTTCAGTAGGTATAAGATCAGGGGCAGTTCTAGGGTTTCATCTTTAGGGGTTTTAGCCCTCAGTGAGAATTTAAAACAAGAAGAGTTTTATATTATATATTATATGACTACATAGTAAGCCAAAAGTTATGGTATTATTAAATGGTAAAAGTGGACACCAAAATGTTATGCATGATGTAATGATGTCAGTCTTGAATCAGATCAGTTCATGTGTGTGTGTATTCTCTACAAACAGTGTGTCCAATGAATGCAGTCATTAATAAAAAATATTCACAAGACAAAGACCAAATAAATGTTATTTTTATTCAGTATTGATATTGCATTAATATTTAGTTTGTGCTACAACTCTGGTAATAAGAATAGTGACATTTCACTGCTTTTGGTTGCCGCCGTTATAGATAAACGCCCCCAGCTCTGACTGTGCGTGCACGCTGTGCGTACCTGTGCTTCTCCATACAGCGTGCAGAGCGTAATACAATCTAGGAGCAGTGATACACCAAACCTCCCTTATTACAGTCACACACATTTCTGCTGAGTTTATTTTGGAGTAACGAGTAACGAAGATGTTTAGTAGGAATATAACGGAGTAAAAGTTTACATTTTATCTCGGAAATGTAGTGGAGTAAAAGTGAAAGTTGTCATAAATTTAAATAGCGAAGTAAAGTACAGATACGTGAAATTTCTACTTAAGTACAGTAACGAAGTGTTTGTACTCCGTTACATTACAACATTGCATATTTGTCATATACCAAGACAGATATGTTTTGTAAGTAATGAACATAGTGCAGTTGCTTTCTTTACAAATAAGCCATCAATCTTCTAAACCTGAACACTAGAAAAGAGGAGCTACCATGTAATGGTGTATAATTGATTTAAACCTGAATATCTTTAATATCTAATTATATATCATCCAGTGTTTAAATTTCATGTAAAACTGTGTTGGCAAATGACAACACATCTGTCAGGTTTTGTGCAGATAAGACTTGTGTTAAGCTACATATGTGTGAAGTGGAACTAGCCTGGGAACTAGACAGGGATCGTGTCAACAATACTTACCACACTGCCATGCTTTCCCTGGCACTTTTAATGCCCTGACTCCTATTTGTGATATATTCCCGTGTCTTATTGTAACATGTTTAAATGTCACTATTTGCTTAAACGTAGCTCTTAAATGGCAATCAAATGAATGAGTAAAACCTAACTGGGTTTGCTGTTATTCAATCATGATTCCTGTGTCAGTATTTTTGTATAGTTTATGTATATAATATAATTTTTTATAGCTTTGAACTTAGGTGCCAATGTGAAAATTGCCATACAATTGTAGACAGTACTGTGGGTACAGTGCTGGGTAACAAGCCTATTAGATTGATTTTTTTTTATAAAATAAGTGTGCAGAAAAAGCACTGTTAATAAGGCTTTAGAGTAATGCTTTAACAGAGACCTTTTGTAAAAAGTTCTACCTCTGATTGTAAAATCTTAGTGGACTGCACAGTAAGATGAGTCACTCATATAGGCAGCACCCTGCTAGGTAAAGAAATGGACAATTCAGACATTCTGCTACAGTGCTTTAGAAAATGACACCCACAGACTTATAACACAAACCCCAGGAACCCAGACTCTATAAAGCACAGCAAGGCAGGGCATTGTGAGTGGGGTCTGAAATCCAGGTAAACTTGTAATAATTAGCATCAGCGATGCAATTCAGAGAGGGAGAGTGCCCTGTAATGACATTCCCAGCAAAATTACCACAGCTCTTGACCAAACTTTGAGCATATTCAAAAACGAATGGATTTTTATAAAAACCTGTTACTGTAGATTGGAAAAGTTCCTGCGGCCCTTAAACCCTCTTCCAGCTGAACAGAAAGTACAGGCACACAGCTCTCTGGCCTGTTGGACAGTAGTGATGTCAAAGTCTCCATGCCAACTATTCATACAGATCACTTCACCTTGTTCATTTTTTCCTTTCATTGTATAGGTGACATTCAAGCGCAGTTTTCTTTCAGGGAAATGCACAGGTTCTGTCTGCTTCATGTGCTTATCTTGCGTAAGGAGCGTAACCTGACCTCCTGAAACAGCAAGCAGGGCAGGAGGTTATGAGGATGAGCAAATCCAAAATTCGTGGGAAGGGATGTCAACTCAGTGGAAAGGCAAAGAGTCTGTGTCACCCCTACACATATCAATCATCAATTTTAAATGGGTTTTTCTTCTGGTCTTGTGAATTTGTCATGTCACTTGGAAGTGCTTATTGGAGGCTCAAGGCCATGCAAATAATGGCTAGGAATACAGCAGAGACGTATAAATTCATAGCTTCTTCCTGCTAATTTAAGGCTTAGTGATGGATGAGTTCAATCTTCATGGTGATATGTGGTCAAAACAAAATGCAAAGCAGCCAATCATTTCTGCAGATGTAATAGCATGACAGCTAATAGTTGGGGAGTGGGGTCTGAAATCCAGGTCCTGAAATCCAGGACTTGTGCTTAATCCAAATTAGTTCCTAGATCTGACCTGTGATCATTATTACAAAGAGATACACTTAGTGTTGTACTCTTGAAGTGTGTTCGTTAGGTGCCATGTTATCTTGCTGGTGCTGGCATGGTGGTGAGATTTTTTAAATATTGAATCTGAGTAATAAGAGATTTTTGATTGTACCACCTTCACAACATTCTTTGTTCCATAATGCCATCATTTTGAAAAATAACAGGTTTTGGTCAGGGTGCTATTATTTCTCAAAAAAGCAGAAAATACTACCATGCATTATCAACCTGTACATAACACTCAATCTGAAGCTCCCAAACCTGCTGGGAGAACACACATGGATTTACCATGGCCATGCATATTGCATAATATAACGGCTATTAATAGTACATGGACTCCATTATGAAGTGTAAACACCCCCGCACCCCGATACTGAATCTAAGGAGTGTTGCTTGGTTTTATGAAAGATTGGAGGATTGAGAAGAGGATAAACCCAGTGGAGCAGGGCATCGACTTACTTTTAATCCACAGGTTTTGTTGCTGTTGTTTAATCAGCAAATATTACATCAGGCAGAAGGTGAGTGGTTGATTAGAGAATTAGAATTCTCTAATCTCTAGAATTAGAAGGTGAGTGGTTGATTAATGAACTATCAAATTACAGACCTATCTCACACCTTCCGTTTATGTCTAAAATACTTGAAAAGGTTGTGTCTGTTCAACTGAGCTCCTTCTTACAGGAGAGCAACATCCTTGAAGAGTTTCAGTTAGGTTTCAGGCCCCATCATAGCACAGAAACTGCACTTGTTAAAGTTACAAACGACTTGTTCTTAGCTTCGGACCAAGACTGTATGTCACTATTAGTTCTACTTGACCTTAGTGCTGCATTCGACACTATAGATCACAACATTCTTCTAGATCGCTTACAATATTACACAGGTATTCATGGTCAGGCTTTAAGTTGGTTTAGATCCTACCTGTCTGACCGATACCATTTTGTAGAATTAAATGGTGAATCCTCCAGTTTACTACCAGTTAATTATGGGGTCCCTCAAGGATCAGTTCTAGGACCTCTGCTTTTCTCTATATACATGCTTCCATTAGGGAACATTATTAGAATACATGGGATTAGTTTCCATTGTTATGCTGATGACACACAGTTATATATCTCATCAAAACCAGATGAAATATCCACAGTGTCCAAATTAACTCAGTGCCTTAGAGAGATTAAAGACTGGATGAGCTGCAACTTTCTATTGTTAAACTCCGATAAGACAGAAATACTACTCATAGGTCCAAAAACCAGTGCACATAAACTCTCACAACTTAACTCCCATTTAGAGGGATGTACTGTTACTAGTAGCTCGACAGTGAAAGACCTCGGTGTTATATAAGACAGTAACTTGTCTTTTAAAAATCATATCGCCCATACTACCAAAACAGCCTTCTTCCACCTTAGAAACATTGCCAAGCTGAGAAACATCCTGTCTGAATCTGATGCTGAGAAGCTAGTTCCTGCCTTCATGACCTCTAGACTGGACTATTGTAATGCATTACTAGGTGGTTGTCCTGCATCTTTAATAAATAGGTTACAGTTAGTCTAAAATGCAGCTGCCAGAGTTCTCACTAGGACAAGAAAGTATGACCATATAACCCCAATTTTATCATCTCTACACTGGCTACCTGTTAAGTATAGAATTGACTACAAACTGCTGCTACTTACGTACAAGGCTCTTAATGGTTTAGCTCCCATGTATCTAACTAGTCTTCTAACACGTTACAATCCTTCACTCTGAGATCACAAAACTCAGGACTTCTGCTAGTTCCCAGAATATCTAAGTCTACTAAAGGTGGTAGAGCGTTTTCTTATCTAGCTCCCAAACTCTGGAATAGTCTTTCTGATAGTGTTCGGGGCTCAGACACACTTTCCCAGTTTAAATGTAGATTAAAAACTCATCTCTTTAGTCAGGCGTACACATAATACATCCCATAATATCATGCACCAGTACATCAGACCAGCACATTTTTATGAACAGCAGATATGTTAATCCCTTTCCACTGCTTCTCTCTTTGTACCCATCCCGAGGCATCCAGACACTGTACCAGCTCCCAACGTCCTCTGTGGGACGAAGCCTTTGGACGTCCACTGAGCCGAGGCCGACTCTAAGAATCCTGAGACATCTCCAGTTAGACTCTGTGGTACTCAGGAGATCAGAAGTCCTTGAACCTCACACCAATACAACATTTAACTGACTGTATATTACAATCACACCCCCAGTGTCACCCATATGAGGATGGGTTCCCCCTTGAGTCCGGTTCCTCTCAAGGTTTCTTCCTTTACCAATTTAAGGGAGTTTTTCCTTGCCACTGCTGCCTGAGTCATCTCAGACTTGCTCATAGGGGAATAAATACATACACACTGTGAACTATATACATCTAATAATAATCTAGAATTTTTATTCTGTTAATTCTTATTTCTTTTATTATTCGTTAATTCCTTTATCATTAATTATGTTTACCTTCTGCTCTGTGTTTATGTTCTGTAAAGCTGCTTTGAGACAATGCCTATTGTAAAAAGCGCTATACAAATAAACTTGAATTGAATTGAATTAGAGACATGCTGTGTAAAAGCTTTTACAAGCAATATATTCTTGTATACAACAAATTCATTTACAATTTCAAATTGCTTTTGCAAGAATATTTATTGACAGCTGTCTACTTGCTGATAAAAATCATAAAACAAAATTTTATTGCTTAGTTGCATTGATTAGAAGATGATATGGCTACAGTGAATTCACTGAGTCTTTGTGATTGGCCTGAATTTGTTCAATGTTATTAAGTTTTTTTTTGGTAAATCAGATAGTATTATGGAGTGTTTACAAACTCTTTTAACAAAAACATTATCTACTGTCTGTTTTTGCCATGTTCTTAAAATGAGTAATTTAATTCTTATACTAATAATAATATAAGAAAGTAATATAGTATATATAGTAATACTCTATATAACATTAAGATTCAAGAAGAATTCAAACATTCAAAATTTGTGATTATTATTTTCTTGTTTCATCCAATGAAAGCCAGCAGTTTGTTACACAAACAGTCCTGAGTTCTAGTGCAATTAATGTCAGACTTTTTTGGTTTGCTAATGTAGACTGAATACAACCCAAGTTTCAATTGCTGTCATATGTTTTTGAGCCATAAACAGTTTTATTAGTAGAAAGACTGCTAGCAGAGGAGCTACTCTGGAAGAATGAGGAATAAGGATATTAAAAGGAAGGAGGGGACAGGTGAGAGAAGATGTTTTGATGTTTTTTCCTTTTCTATGGTGTATGTGTATGTTTTGTATACGTATAGTGTCGAGGAAATTCTATTCTATCAAGTGAACTTTCCTAAGATGCAGAGAAGAACGCAGTCCTGTGGAATATCAAACTTCTTTATTCAATACACTTGCAAGTGTGAAGTATGTCTGTCCTGACCGAAGTCTGAACAGAGTGAGTTAGTTGGATGTAATGCAGTTCTCTATTTATACATGGTGCTGGACCAAAGGTTTGTAATTATTCAACTCAATTCAATTCAAGGTTATTTGTACAGCGCTTTTTACAATTGACATTGCCTCAAAGCAGCTTAATAGAACATAAACATAGAACAAAAGGTTATTATAAAGATTAATATAAATATTAATAGAATACGAAATTCAAGATTAATATTAGATAGATTTAGTTCATAATGTCTATGTATTTATCCCCAATGAGCAAGTCTGAGGTGACTCAGGCAGCAGTGGCAAGGAAAAACTCAAAAACTCCCTTAAATGATGAAGGAAGAAACCTTGGAACCCATCCTCATATGGGTGACACTGGAGGGTGTGATTATAAATTTACAGTCAAACAGATGTTGTATTGATGCAAAAGATCACATGGAGTTCACATCTTTTTAGTACAGCAGAGTCTAAGTGTAGCTGGTAGATCTCTGGATGCCTCAGGGTTCGCTGGGTCGGCCTCATCTCAGTGGTCCAAAATCTTCATCGCATGGAAGACGATCAGAGTAGGTACAATTTCTGGATGCCTCGGAATGGGTAGAAGAGAGAAGCAGTGGAGAGGAATTAATATATCTACTGTTCATAATATTTGCAAGTCTGATATAATAGTGCACGATATTATGGGATGTATTATGTGTGTGTGTATGCCTGACTAAAGAGATGAGTTTTTAATCTACATTTAAACTGG
The DNA here is from genome assembly GCF_022655615.1 of Tachysurus fulvidraco. Taxonomy (NCBI): domain Eukaryota; kingdom Metazoa; phylum Chordata; class Actinopteri; order Siluriformes; family Bagridae; genus Tachysurus; species Tachysurus fulvidraco. The sequence continues at coordinate 191,494 of NC_062533.1, forward strand.
GAACGTGTGTCTGAGCCCCGAACACTATCAGGAAGATTATTCCAAAGTTTGGGAGCTAAATAAGAAAACGCTCTACCATCTTTAGTAGACTTAGATATTCTGGGAACTAGCAGAAGTCCTGAGTTTTGTGATCTCAGAGAGCGTGAAGGATTGTAACGTGTTAGAAGACTAATTAGATACATAGGAGCTAAACCATTAAGAGCCTTGTACGTAAGTAGCAGCAGTTTGTAATCAATTCTAAACTTAACAGGTAGCCAGTGTAGAGATGATAAAATTGGGTTTATATGGTCATACTTTTTTGTCCTAGTGAGAACTCTGGCAGCTGCATTTTGGACTAACTGTAACCTATTTATTAAAGATGCAGGACAACCACCTAGTAATGCATTACAATAGTCCAGTCTAGAGGTCATGAATGCATGAACTAGCTTCTCAGCATCAGATACAGACAGGATGTTTCTCAGCTTGGCAATATTTCTAAGGTGGAAGAAGGCTGATTTTATGGTATGGGTCGACGGAACCTGCCGAACCGACCGGGTCGAGGGAACCGACTGGGTTGACGGAACAGACCGGGTCGACGGGACCTGCCGAACCGACCGGGTCGACGGAACCGACCGGGTCGACGAAACCAACCGGGTCGACGGAACCTGCTGAACTGACCGGGTCGACAGAACCTGCTGAACTGACCGGGTCGACGGAACCTGCGGAGCCAACCGGGTCGACGGAACCTGCGGAGCCGACCGGGTCGACGGAACCTGCGGAGCCGACCGGGTCGACGGAACCAGAAGAACCGACCGGGTTGACAGAACCGACTGGGTCGGCAGAACCAGCCGAGTTGACGCAACCAGCCGAATCGGCCGGGTCGACCGAAATGACTGAGTCGGAGAACGCAGTCGACGTCGTGACACCCAAACACCCTGAACTCTCTGCCTGGCCTGAACCTATGTATGTTCCTGTTTTATCCGTCCTGTGTTTCGTTTCGCTGGATTTGCCAGCCCTTCTACCTCCTGTCCCTGTTTACAGGCCCAGAGCACCACCCTGGCTGCCAACACCATTATGGTCCCTGGCTCGGCCTCCAGCACCACCCTGGTCTCCGGTCCTGCTCTGGTCTCTGGCCCCGCCTCCAACACCACCCTGGACTCCGGTCCTGCTCTGGTCTCTGACTCTGCCTCCAGCACCACCATGGTCTCCGGTCCTGCTCTGGTCTCTGGCCCCGCCTCCAACACCACCCTGGTCTCCGGTCCTGCTCTGGTCTCTGGCTCCGCCTCCGGCACCACCCTGGTCTCCGGTCCAGCTCTGGTCTCTGGCTCCGCCTCCAGCACCACCCTGGTCTCCGGTCCTGCTCTGGTCTCTGGCTCCGCCTCCAGCACCACCCCAGCCACCTGCTCTGCCGGCGCCGCCCTGGCCTCCTGCTCTGCCGGCGCCGCCCTGGCCTCCTGCTCTGCCGGCGCCGCCCTGGCCACCTGCTCTGCCGGCTCCGCCCTGGCCTCCTGCTCTGCCGGTGCCGCCCTGGCCTCCTGCTCTGCCGGCGCCGCCCCGGCCTCCTGCTCGGCTGGCACCACCACTACATGAAACCGAAGGTTGCACTAATCATCTACAAGGAATGTATATTAATAGTTGTTTTTACATTGAATAATAATTAACCAAAAATGTTAAGTTCTCGGGGGGCATGGTGGCTTAGTGACTTAGTGGTTAGCACGTTCACCTCGCACCTCCAGTGTTGGGGTTCGATTCCTGCCTCGTGTGTGCAGAGTTTGCATGTTCTCCCCGTGCCTTGGGGGTTTCCTCCAGGTACTCCGGTTTCCTCCCCCGGTCCAAAGACATGCATGGTAGGTTGATTGATCATAAAAAATGTGTGGGTGAGAGTGTTAAGTTCTCATAACACGCCCCTTTTAAATTTCACCTTATAACATCAGTTATAACACTATAATAAGGGATGTGAATTTAAGGGAAGCATAGATTGAAAACTAGATATAAAATAATAACAGAAAACAGCAGTCTTTAGAAAAACAGCTTGGCTGTGAGCAGTTCTTTTCAAAACATTTTACAAATCATTTTATTCATATATGTATGTGATACTGTCAGCGCACTCATCCGAAGCTCACCTTCGCGGCGCACTCTGGTGACGTCATTCCCTGTCGCATGACTTTTATACTCGGCACTGCTATTTAAGCACGCCGTTTATGCTGGATTCTCGCCAGATGATCTCTCGTCACTACGTCGCTTTCTTGAGTCACTCCTGCCAGCCTCCGGTCCGAGTGTTATCTGTGCCTCGCGTTTTCTATTTCCGTGTGGATTTTCCCGTCTCGGATTACCTTTTTTCCCTGTCATTCCTTACGTGAGTTTTTCTCTGCTGCCGTTTGTTTTGGTTTTTGGTTTTTTGGTTTTTTGCGCTCCGGTTATTGACATTTCGGATTACCCTTTTTTCCTGTGTGGATTACTGCCCGTTTCTGATTGGATTATTTTTTTCCTCCAAGACTTTGCCTGGTTACATTCTGTGCTTTTATGTTTTCATATATAGACATTTATTACTATCCTTTATGTTAATAAATTTTCTTTTTTTGGACCCTGACCTGCGTTTGGGTTCTCCTTCCCAGCACCCTCATCTGTGTCACTGATAGATACTCAGTGTTGTAATGTAACGAAGTGCAAATACTTTGTTACTGTACTTAAGTAGAAATTTCACGTGTACTTTACTGCGCTATTTAAAATTATGTCAACTTTCACTTACTCCACTACATTTCCTAGATAAAATGTATACTTTTAAGCATCTTCGTTACTCGTTACTACAAAATAAAATCAGAAGAAATGTGTGCGACTGCAATAAGGGACTTATTAAGGGACTGCTCCTAGAATGCATTACGCAGCTCCGCACACTCTATTTCAGTGTAATGTTGCCAAAGGAGGCGGAAGCACAACTGAAACCGCCATAGAAGCACCTACTGGAGGACCTCCTGTTATCATAGACCAGGGGTGGCCAACCAGTCAGAGACCAAGAGCCACATTACTGTGTTACCGCAAAGAGCCACATCATACACATGGGCACACATGATCATCGCCTTTTTTTCCCTGCCATTTTGAGAGCGAACTTGACACAAATTGTTTACTCAAATGATCTTGCTTCTACTGGGAAACTTTGAGGTATTTTCATCCCACTCACATGCACGTTTTACAAAAATACCGTATTGAACTCAAGCGAAGAAAACACGCATATTAAAAAGACACAAATACAAACTTCGACATGAACGTAAGAGCTGCATGAAACCGGGCAAAGAGCCGCATGCAGCTCGGGAGCCATGGGTTGGTCACCCCTGTCTGAGACGACCACCCCGACGATAGTGCTGAACAGGCTGAAGAAGATAACGTTATACACCCGTGGCCGTATTTGCAAGAAATGTTTCTGTACATTGGAATGAAAGATTCTTCCTACCGGCTGAAGTGTCTCTTATGCCTACTGAAAATCACTGAAATTTTACTTTTTACTTTTACTTCAAATACTTAAGTACATTAAATATCAGAAAATGACTTTTGATACTTAAGTACAGTAAATATCAGATACTTTAAGACTTTTACTTCAGTAATATTTTAAAAGGCAACTTTCACTTCTACCAAAGTCTTTTTCTAGTACGATACTTGTACTTTTACTCAAGTATTGCTTTCTAGTACTTTATACATGTCAGGACCCTGGCAGAGGTGGCTTGGAGACAGACCCGTACGCAGGATAGCTTCAAATGAAAGGGGTTTAATACATGAGGAAGACAAACATAAACCACAACACAACTAATATTATCAATGAAACCGCGCTGCCTAATGCAACGCGGATCACATATATAGCGACACGGACAATCACACACAGTGGGAAACAGGTGTTATGACCAGGGAGGAGCAGACGTGGACGGGGCAATCACGTGACACAAACAAACAACAAACGCACATGGCACCAAGTCTGCGCTGATCCCTAACGGATCCGCGCTGATCCCTAACAATACAACACTGGTGATACTTAATATATTTATATATGGCAATGAACTTGTGTGGCAAGCGTAATGTTGTTACACTAGATTATTGAAATTATTATTATCAAAAGACACTAACACAAGAAGTTTTTATTTTGACATTTGTATTACTAAAAATTGAACAGTGATGAATGGTCATGTGACTCAAGCACAATAGTATTATTTTTATTTTACATTTATAGTTTGTATTTCTTTGTTATTGGTTTTGTTTTCATTTCTTATAAAACTGTTACCCTATATAAAATGTTTAGTAAGAATTGTTTACGTAAGTTGCGTCGTGAGTAAGCTTGAGAGTAGAGCTGATGTAATTTCCGGTGCATTCTCTCATTTGGGGGATGTCATTGGGATGAGAGGCAAGGCTATATCAGATAGTATCCTGTTACTACCTGATGGTAGGTGTTATACTTTAATACAGATGAGAGAACCTGAGAAGCCGAAAGTAAACCATATGACAGCTGCATCATGGTGTGAGGTCTCTTTTATTATAAACACACACAATGCAGAAGAAAACCCACTACACATGTTTATCTATTTATTAAGATTACTTATTTCATTTATATAATATACCTTTACTACATTCCTCACCGTTTGTGTCATTGTAAAACTGATTTGTAAAAGTATTCATCTGTGGATTAAACTGTAAAGGTGAACAGGAAACAGGTCAGTACACAACGAGAAAAAAGTTACAAGACAATACAAAAAATACAAAAAAAGACAAGTCCATACAGGTGATGTGCGTCTTTGGGTTGTGCTCAGAACAGTTCAGTTTCAGTTATTAAGGATTCTGAAGGCTTGGGGACAATGGTGGTTGTCTTGAGGCATGTAGGAACAACAGAACTGCTCGTGGGAAATGTTAAAGTTGTTAGTGAAGACATCCGCTAGCTGTTCTGCACATTCCCTGAGCACCCTGCCAGAAATGCTCTCTGGTCCAGCAGTTGGCCCTTGCTGTTCTTAGGGCTGCCCTGTTCCCTGCTCTGAAGGCTAAGTCTCTAGACTTCATCAGCCACACACCTTACTCTTAACTCTGGTTAGAGTGTGTGGTGATGGTCTTGGAGATGGTCACACCACAATGCACTTGTCTATGTAGCTGGTCACTGATGCCGTGTACTCCTCAAGATTGATGGAATCGCTATTGGTTGCAGCCTCCCTGAAGATGTTCAAGTCAGTGCTTCTGAGGCGGTTTAGAATGTCTGACAAGTGGTATGTACGCTGGAATGAGCTTAATGAACCAGTATCCATGTTGGAGGTTAGTGGTTAAGTCTTTGGACTACTGATCTGACGTTTCTGAGTTAGAATCCCGGGAACCACCAAAGTGCCACTGCTCGGCCTGTAAGCAAAGCCTTTAAGCCTCAGTTGTATAAATTAAGATATCAAAGTCACTCTGGAAAAGGGTGTCTGCTAAATGAGAGGGAAAAAACGCTGTAAATGTCTTCAAGTGAAAAAAGGATAATGTAGCTCTTCTGTATGTTTCACATTTAAAACATCAGGCTAAATTCTCTGATGACACTAGATGCAGGAAGAAAGCAGAGTTTATGTAATGCGGGGCAAAGGGAACGAGTGATTTGCATAAGCAAATTTCCCTGAAGGAAGATGACTAAGGATCTCAGTTTATCAAATATAGTACTCTTAAGGTTACAAGAACACCTACGTGAGAATGCTGTTTGTGGACTGCAGCTCAGCATTTAACACAATAGTGCCTGCCACACTTGTTGCGAAGCTCCAGACTCTGGAACTAAACAGATCTCTGTGCAACTGGATTCTGGACTTCCTGACAGGCAGAAGTCAGGTGGTGAGAATGGGCAGCAATACTTCATCCCCGCTGATCCTCAACACCGGTGCTCCTCAGGGCTGTGTCCTCAGCCGACTCCTGTATTCCCTGTATACACACGACTGTACAGCCACACACAGCTCCAACGTCATCGTCAAATTCGCTGATGATACAACGGTGATAGTCCTGATCACCGACAACGATGAGACGGCTTACAGAGAAGAGGTGAGCACCCTGACTACATGGTGTCAGAAGAACCACCTCTCACTCAACATTGACAAGACCAAGGAGCTGGTGGTACATTTCAGTAGACAGAGCAGAGAACACAGACCCATCACCATCAACAAGACACCTGTGGAGCATGTGAGCAGCTTTAAGTTTCTGGGTGTTAACATCCGTGAGGATCTCACCTGGTCCACACACACTGACACAGTGCTGAAGAAGGCACACCAACGCCTCTTCTTCCTGAGACGGCTGAGGAAGTTTGGAATGAGCCCCAGCATCCTCAGAACATTCTACACCTGCACTATAGAGAGCATCCTGACAGGCTGCATCACCGCCTGGTTTGGAAACAGCACCGCTGGCAACCGTAAAGCCCTGAAAAGGGTCGTGCGAGCTGCCAGCCACATTGTTGGAGGTGAGCTTCCCTCCCTCCAGGACATCTACACCAGGTGGTGTATAAGAAAAGCTAGGAGGATCACTAACGACTCCAGCCACCCGTCCCACACACTGCTCTCTCTGCTTCCCTCAGGGACGTCTCTGCAGCATCCGATCCCGCACTAGTCAACTGAGGGATAGCTTTTTCCCTCAGGCCATCAGACTAATTAACAGCCATAACTAACACAGCATACAGCATACTTCCACAATATGGTATGCTACACACTGCACTCAAACTTCAACAGTTCAACACTGGACTATACACACACACACACACACACACACACACACACACACACACACACACACACACACACACTGCGTTCGTACTGCATCTATACACACTGGACTATACACACACACTGCATTTAATTTAATATAACAAACTATCTGACAATAAGCTATCGGTACCACAGGACAATACTTATACTTATATATATATATGTACATACATACATACATACATACATACATATATATATATATATATATATATATATATATATATATATATATATATATATATATATATGTATGTATGTATGTATGTATGTATGTATGTATGTATAAATATGTCTAGTTGTACACTGTGTGTACTGACTATGTATGAGCACATTGCATCCTTTCCACATTTTGCACATTTTTTTACCCTGTTTGTAATTTGTTCTAATTTCTGTTTCTTAACTACTGTATGTAAATGGTTCTGTAATGTCTGGAGCTCGCTCCCAAGAATTACACTCACCATGGCACATGTGTTGTGGTGATGTGACAATAAAGGTGACTGGACTTGATTTGACTTGACTTGAGTTAAAACCATAAAACCATAAAACTGTTGGATACTTCGTTACTGTACTTAAGTACATTTTTCTGGTATCAGTACTTTACTCCACTATTTATTTTTCGGACACCTTTTGACTTTTACTCATTACATTTTTACACAAATATCTGTACTTTTTACTTCTTACATTTCCCAAACGGACTCGTTACTTTTAGTATTATTCCTTCTCATTGAGCGCTGTTTCCAGCCTATCATCCTATCATTGTGGGGCTTTTTCCCCATGTGACTGGTGTACTGTATTATTTACTGGCTATCAGACATAGACTAAGGATAGCGGAGCTAACAATGAGCAGCGCCTACAAAAGGAATGGCTAATGTTCATTCAGAGGGAGTCACCGATGTTAAAGTAACTGTTAAAGTAACTTTTTTAAAACTATAAGGATCATTTTTACTTTCATAAATAAACAATAAAAATGACGTTAAAATGCAGGACATGTCGTCGATGGGAAAGAAAATTATTTATCAGTTTGATCCAAGAGCGATTTTTTTTACTTTGCTTTTATTCCATACTTTTACACGCGTGTGTTGTAGTGTTTCACACGTGCGTCTTCAGCTGTCTGCTTTATTAGAACGGAGAAGCACAGGTACGCGCAGCGTGCACGCGCAGTCAGAGCTGGAGGCGTTTATCTATAACGTTAATCGGCGGAAAGACGCAAAGACGGCAACCAAAAGCAGTGAAATGTCACTATTCTTATTACCAGAGTTGTCATATAATATATAATATAGAACTCTTCTTGTTTTAAATTCTCACTGAGGGCTAAAACCCCCTAAAGATGAAACCCTAGAACCGCCCCTGGTGTCAACCCAAAAGACACGAAGTGCTTAATTTAATTAACATTAATTTTGTCATTTGTAAAACATCACAATAATTTTGAGTTGTTTTCAAGGACAGAGCTGGAATCTCCCTACAGTTTGGGATATGGCCTTGGTGATACACTTGGTATACATTATATTTCCAAAAGTATTGGGTCACCTGACCTTTCCTGCTATATGTGGTTGTTTTCTGATCTCATCCCTACTGAACACCTTTGGGATGAATGTGAACGTTGACTCCACCCTACCTCACCTACATCAGTGCCTGCCTTTCGTAACAATCTTGTGGCTGATGAACACAAATATTCATCAGTACACTCCAAAATTATACACACACACACACACACACACACACACACACACACACACACACACACACACACACATATATATAAAAAACATGACGCCCAGTTACCAGCATGACACTAAACAGGTAGTAGTAACAGTGACTTTTTACTTAAGTACATGTCAGAGCCCATACTTCTTTACTTTAACTTGAGTAAAAGAGTGTAGTCACTACTTCTACTTTTACTGGAGTCTTTTAAAAAATGAGTATCTGTACTTCTACTTGAGTAAAGGATGTGTGTACTTTTGCCACATCTGCTACTGTCCTAAAAGAACTAAAACAGCCAGAGTTTAGACTAATATTTTGAGTATGTGCAGCAACGGTGTTACTGTGTGTGTGTGTGTGTGTGTGTGTGTGTGTGTGTGTGTGTGTGTGTGCTATCTGTCTACCACTAGGGCTTTTGATAACATTTATGCTGTCATTATATGTGTGCATCAGTGGTTACTTTGTATTTTCCCCTTTACCCTTGCTATAATTCTATATTATCCAATATTGTATTTTGTCACTTTCACTGTGAGAGGCCTTTTTTCATTTGGTGATAATCTGAGCTCTGAGCAAGATTTAGGCAAAATGACTTACGCAGTCCACTCCATCCCTTTGTATTACTTTGATTAAACCAAATCAGAATTTTGGTGAAAGTGTGTTTGGTTTTTGGAGAATATGCTGGTGAACACTAACCATAACATTCAGGGTTAATAATAATAATAATAATAATAATAATAATAATAATAATAATAATAATAATAATAATAATAAAAAGAAAACAATGTAGTAGTTTTTGAGTTTCAAACTTTTAAAAGTTGCATTTAATTGTTAATCCTTTTCACCACATACATGTTATGTGAGCAACAATACATAGCATTTTTCAGGACACAGTGCTACATTTTACATTAAACAGCAGAAAACAGTACAGTCAGACATAAGACTCTACACAACACTGTACAATACTATCCATTATACAAGGCTGTGTGGATGAGCTGTTATAGGAAGAATCAGTTATTATTTTGTTAGAACACAGACTTGGAGTCAGATACAAGTTTAGTGTTGTTTTTATTAACAGAAGGACAATTCCAAAATGTAAGGTAAAATCAGTGTGATAGACTTCAATAAATATGATTGAGCTGATTGCTCGACTTTGGTCTGTTTATGACTATGAAAACATGGATACTGGTTCACTAGGTCACAGACTGACAACAATGCAGACAGACAGATGGTCTGTGTGGAAGGTCAGTGTGGATATTTCTGTTGGAAATAACATATGATCCACATAATGAAAATTAAATCCACACATGGACAAAAAAAAGAGTAACAATTCCTGGGATGGGCAATGAATGGCAGTGAATATGGGTGTCAGACTGTGATGGCATTCAGACCTCTGTAGTCACTACATAGCCGTTTGTAATTTAAACAAAGAAGAAACCTTCAGCAGCTTAAGAGGTGGAGAGATGAATGTAGCCCACATTCAAAGTGTCTTTGATATAATATTCCATAGCCTGTAGTCTCAGGTGCAGCCAGCAGGTAATACGTCTGCTACTCTCTGTACAGTTCTCCCGTGTTTGTCCAGGCAAAAACTCTCGTTGTGATGATTATCACGCACGTGACATGACCTCCAAACTACACGCACACAACTGCGATGCTTTTACTCAGAATTAATGAAAAAACATGGGTATATTCTTCCGGAATTCAAACTAATTTTATGACTTAATTATAACTAACTTTGAACTTGAGAAAACAAATCCCAAGAATATGGTTCTAAATCTTAATTTAACCAAACAAATAAAAGTAACAATATATTCTCTTACCCGAAATCCTCATACTTCCTTTGTGTTTAGCACACCATGAACATTAAAGAACAAAAGACATCTACTTCACTTAATAAGAAGCAGTAGAGCAGATGAAGAAGTTTCTCTTTAACATCAGCAGCTCAGTGTGTTAGATATATGATAAAGACATTTGAAGCACATGTTCTGATGGCACTATAACTGAGTTTAAAAGCTCTTTATTAATACTTACCTGCTGAACATAGAACTGTCACATTTTATTACTTTAAAGCAACACAAAACCAGTAATAATAAATTAGATGTTTTCCACTGAACGTGTGTGTGTGTGTGTGTGTGTGTGTGTGTGTGTGTGTGTGTGTGTGTGTGTGTGTGTGTGTGTGTGTGATCCTGCCCACCACCTACATGCAACATCATCTCACTCCTCACACAACTGCTGTCCACTGTTGTGGACTATAGAGGAGAACATGGCCCCTGTGTGGGGCAGCTGGAGCACAAGAAGAGCAATAGACAAGAGCAGAGAGGTTGATGGGGCACGGCACACTCAGGGAGGTAAGATGAGTTCACCAGGCAGTGAACTGATGCATGTCTGTGTTTATTTTTCACAGAGAAACTGAAAGAGATAGAAGTTGACACTCCCTGATACTGCTGCACCCTGCAAGACACCTGGGTCATGCCTCATTACCTCTATTTGTTTCACGGTACAGAGCACCTCCTCCATGTGAAGAGGAACTTGTCTTGCCTTCACCTGCACCAAGAGGTTTACCCAACCTCTTCACTTAAAAGAACAATATTTCCCTCTATTTAACCTGTCTCGGGTTTCCTTGTGTTCACAGGTTGATGTTCAACATGTGAGAGCACCTTGTGACTCAGTCTCACCTAAAGCTCTACACTCACAACTACAGCGCTTTACAAGTACAGGACAAGAAGAACTAGTTAAACTAGTTAAACTTATTACTACAGCTAAATCAATAAATGGTGTGTGAGACCCCATCCCAACTAAATTACTGAAAGAATTGTTATATCTTTAGGTTATGTCCCTAAATCTCTCAAGTTGCCAGTTATTAAGCCCCTCATTAAGAAACCTCATTTCAATCCTAATGATCCTACTACCAAATTACAGACCTATTTCACATCTTCCGTTTATGTGTAAAATACTAGAAAAGGTTGTGTCTGTTCAACCGAGCTCCTTCTTACAGGAGAGCAATATCTTTGAAGAGTTTCAGTCAGGTTTCAGGCCCCATCATAGCACAGAAACTGCATATTGCATTAGCGTATATTTATAATCACACCCTCCAGTGTCACCCAAATGAGGATAAGGTTCACTTTTGAGTCTGGTTCCTCTCAATGTTTCTTCCTAAAGGAGTTTGTTCCTCACCACAGTCACCTCAGTCATCTCAGGCTTGTTCACTAGGGATAAATACAAATATTTAAATATATATCTGTTACGGCGAGGCAAAGACGAGTGAGGAACCAATTGCAGTTAACCTTTTAATAAACAAAACATGACACAGGAACACAGACAGGTAGGCAGGATTAGGCAGAACACCGGGCTGACAGGAAACAGAAAAATATACATAGAACAACTCGCAACAGGGAAGTGAACAAACAGTATATATATATGTGACATGAACCAATCACCAAGCCTAGACAATGAGAGACAGAGACGACACACCTGAGGGAAAGATTGAGTACAATCAGGGCAAACACAGACAGGCTCATTACAATATTTAATATTAATCTTTAAATTAACCATTTGTTTTATGTTTATGGTTTGTAAAGGTGCTTTGAGACAATGTTCATTGTTAAAAGCACTATAAAAGTACATTTGAATGCCTGTAGGACATGTAATATATGAAATCAGTTCAATAATCATAAAATTTTTAAAGGGACTGGGTGCATGTCAAGTGCAGAAAACAGAAAACATTTCAGTATCCTGTTTGAAACATTCTTTGAGATCTTTAGAGTAGTTTTTGTTTCTTGGTTGTGTATCTTTTAGTTTACAGTTGTGTCAGAAAGGGCTGGGTTCTAATCCACATGGATGAAGTGCACTGATCCACAGTGTGTATCAGCCTCCGCTCCTAGATAAGGGCCATTCATTTTATCTTGGCCCCTTATTTTCACACCTAGTAACATTCCTAAACTACTGACTACTGAAAAAATTCATGGTACATTCATCATTAGTGTTCACGACTCCCAGTCGAGTCACATGGTGGAGTTATGGTCTAAGTATCAGGGTTTGAGTTTCAGGATCCAGTTAACAGGGTCTAAAAGTCCTACATGTCCAATATAACAGACATCCACTGTGTTTAGTCAGAAATGAAGTCTGTGGAACATTGAAATGGTTTGATTATTGTAGTCAGCCTGTGTGGTGAGAGCAGCCTCTAGAGGTACAGGTACACTCTCTCATGGTATTCTCTCTCTCTCTCTCTCTCTCTCTCTCTCTCTCTCTCTCTCTCTCTCTCTCTCTCTCTCTCACACACACACACATCTTGTTTGTTTTCCCTGGATGATAATTAATCATAGAATTCCTGTTCATGTTATGTACATTTATATGTGTGGATATTTATATGAACATGTATTGTATTCATAAATTAATAAACAAAACTAGATTTGTAAAGTTCGTCGTGACAAACTTTTATGTTGGCTTTGACGGTGCAAGTATTCCCAAAGGCCAGTGCTTCTTGGAGGTGAGTGGACATAAGGGTCAGTGTTACTTTTGGAGGCAAGTGGAGAAAAAAAACCTAACTTAGACCCAAATGAACTATCAAATTACAGACCTATCTCACACCTTCCGTTTATGTCTAAAATACTTGAGGTTGTGTCTGTTCAACTGAGCTCCTTCTTACAGGAGAACAACATCCTTGAAGAGTTTCAGTCAGGTTTCAGGCCCCATCATAGCACAGAAACTGCACTTGTTAAGTTACAAACGGCTTGTTCTTAGCTTCGGACCAAGACTTTATGTTCTTATTAGTTCTACATGACCTTAGTGTTTTTGATTTCGCTTATTTTGACATCACGTGATGTCACCAGAATACGCGTTGGGGTGCAATACTTTTGTGGCTACTGAGGGTTTGGACATTTCGTGTCAATACTGCAGTCATTATGGGATTCTACTTATTATTATACTGCATAGAACACAGAACAGAAGCCGTTCCTGAGCTCTGTGCACGCTGCGTGTGAGAGCTTAGAGGAATTTTCGGAATTCCCCATTCAAGTCTACAGGATGTTCGATCATCGACTACGGGAAAACCAAAAGTTCCGAGGTAGTTCGGATAAGCGGCAGAAAATGAGTGAGAGTGAGAGAGAATAATAATAAGCTTATAATGGAAAACAGAATGTTGGCTTCTACAAAGCCAACATAATTAGAGTAAAGTAATGTAACAAATAAACAGTGTGATTCCGAGAACACTAAAGAGACTGGATGAGGACCTCCATCACATATACAGATGTCCTCATGCAACAATCACCATGTTCACATCCCTATAACTGTCCACTTTAACACTGACATCACTGTCAACATTAGAACTAGCATCCCGGTATATCAACAAAAAACAAGTCTACAGAGTCAGTTCCTCTAATTGTTATTTACAGACCTCCTGGACCATATTCTGAACTCCTCTGTGAATTTGCAGGTTTCATTTCAAACCTACAGTAGCTGTTTCTTTAGACAAATCAGTAATTGTTGGAGACTTTAATATTCATTTTGATAAGATAGAAGATCCTCTGAGAACAGCAATTGTTTCCATCTTAGATTCAGTAGGGGTTAACCAGAATGTAATAGGACCCACTCATCATATAGGTCACACTCTTGATCTCGTTCTAACCTTCAGATTAAATATAGAAAATAAAAATTACAGTGTCTAAATCAAAAACTATCTCTAAACACTATCTCATTTCATTTAAATTGCTTTTTGGACACGATATTTACAATTTGCCACATCACCATGTTACACGTACATTTACATCCACTACTGCTGAGACCCATGATTGGATCGCCATCTGACCCACAGAATGTGAACAGGTGACTGACTATTTAGACCTCGGCCTGAATTCTTCACTCTGCAACTGGATTCTTGATGTCCTCACTAGCAGACCCCAAGTGGTGAAACCTCCAACTCCATCACCCTGAACATAGGAGCCCCACATAGGTGTCCTGAGTCCCCTGCTCTACTCTCTCTACACACATGACTGTGTATCTCCCCACAGCTCCACATCTATTATCAAATTTGCTGATGATACTGTGGTTCTGGGGCTCATTCACAACAACAATGAGATTGCATACCTAGATGAGGTAGAGAGACTAACATCATGGTGCCAGGATAATTGTTGCTCTCTGAACATAAGCAAAACTAAAGAGCTGATTATTGACTTCAGGAAGAGACAACAGCAGCCCTATACTCCTCTTATGATCAGCAGGACCCCTGTGGAGAGGGTGAGCAGCTTCAAGTACCTCGGTGTAAACATCTCCGAGGACCTGACTTGGACTACCCACACTCAAACACAGGTTAATAAAGCCAGGCAAAGACTGTACCATCTGCGACCGCTGAGAAAATTCAGGGTCTCACCAGCAATCCTGAAAACTTTCTATTCAGGGGCCATAGAAAGTGTATTGACTCAGTGTATCTCAGTGTGGTATGGGATCCTGCAGAGAGTTGTGCGCTTAGCCAAGCACATCTCAGGGTCTGCTCTCCCCTCTCTGCAGGATATCTACCTCAAAGACTGCAAAAACAGAACTGTTAAAATCATCAAGGACTCAATACACCCCTCGATACAACCTTTTTTCACTTTGCTGCCATCTTGTAAGCACTTCCATAGCCTGATGGCAAAAACCGAGAGACTTAGGAGGAGTTGGAGTGGACCTGACTCACATTTCACTGCTGGTTATATATGCCCTATATAATTGTGTATGTGACAAATAAAAATCTTGAATCTTGAAACAGTGTTTTGGTACACCCAAGATAGTGTAGCTCCATGTGAACGGAAAGTAAACTAGCAAAAAAAAAGGCGCACACCATCTATCTGTGGCAGTAATGACTTCGTGGATTATTTCAAGGAAAAATTAATAACATCAGTCAGAAAATTCAGACTATTAATTCAATACGAAACAAATTGAAATATTTATCAGTCAGGATTTCGGCCTCATCATAGCACAGAGACAGCACTGCTGTGGGCTGTCCTTATTCAACATGTTAAATACAACACACAGCCCACAGATGGCGCTGTCCTCATTTATGTATTAATGTAACTTTTTGCACTCCATTACACCAGGAAAGCCAAAATGCTGGCTAACCCAGAAGTACTTAAACCAAATGTAGCCAACCGGGAAGTGAAGGTTTCGATTTTTGATGGCACATACACATATTGTAAAACAAAAAAGCATAAAGAAAACTAACAGTGAGTAAGCCAAATGCATTTCTGTTTATGGGACAAACCTTGACTTAAAATGTGTTACTGACAATATAAATAGTGATAGCAAAGTAAAGCTTTCTTGAATCATCAAAGTGTTCATTTGTATCAGAAAAAGGTTCATTGCTCGAAGCTTTTCAAATCAGAGCTCGACGAGGATCTCTGCTGGTGAAAGTGAGTATGCATGTTAATGATGGTGACGCTGCTTAAAGAAACGCAATGCAAAGGGAATATGTTTCTATAAGCTCAGGGGAAAATTTATTATAGTGATTGATGGTGCTTAGATTTTTATGTAAATACAAGATTTTCTCCACAGTGCTGGGGCTGAGCCTATTTTGCCAATTTTCCATTAAGGCAGTTAACGTGCTGGTTCGGAGCCTAATATAAAATCAGTTACTGTTAGCACCTTTGATAATGTACTTTAAGTAGGGGCTGGGGGCAGGACTGGGCTACTGTCAGCACCTTTGATAATGTACCTTTGATAATCAATGTGCGCTGCTGCTTCATTGATTGGGCATAGAAGGCCAGCTGATTTTTCTTACACTTCCGGATGTAGGTACATCTTACAAGTCTGCATTTCTTTAGTTCAGAAAGTGAACGTGGTTGCGGAGAGGAATAAATTTCGTCAGTGTGTGCACAGGCACGGCGAATTTACCGTTCAATACGTTGCTGCATTACGGGATTTGCTTTTGAACTGTGATTTTGGCGCTCTCACTGATGACATGATTAGGGATCAGATTATAGAGAAAACGTCCTCCCGACACATTAGAGAATGTCAACTCTTAGAATCGGATCTCATACTGCAGAACGCTATTACAATTGTGTCCGAAATTGAAACTGCAGTGGCTGAGGCGAAAGCAATGGCTCCCGCAGCTGAAGCTACGGTAAAACTCGTTCAATCAAGAGGTGGTGCTGCCACACACAAATGTAGACCGACAACGAAATCAAATGCAACATGCACACACAATGGCCCTACTCACACTGCCCAACAAAAGACTTGTTACCGTTGTGGATCCAATTCACATTTAGCCAACAACCCAACATGTGCTGCTAAACATGCAAAATGCCAAAATTTGCCAAAGTTTGTCGCAGCGCAGCTTCCACATGCAATGTGCAAAAGTTACTGTGCCAGATCTTACAGTCTTAAATATTACTCCTACTTCAACTGTGTCACAGACAAAATGTCTTACCTGTACTGTGTCTCTTCATGTAAAAGATGGACAGTTACTTACCACAGATTTGCTTGTAGACACAGGTTCAGCAGTCTCCATTCTTCCAGAGCATGTTTACCGCCAGACGATCCTGCATATGCCTCTTAAAAAGCCTGCAGTACATCTAGTGACCTACATGAAGAAACCTATTCCTGTCCCTGGATGCCTTCACCTTACTGTTACATAATGCAAAATTAGCATGCAAACAGACTTCTACATCTTTGCTCGGAATGGATCTTTTCACAGCTCTGCACCTTCAAATTCAAGATGGACATGTTGAACCACCTGCTTCACCAGCAGAGGATCGAACTGCTGTCAACAACACTGAGGCTTTAGGCATTGCTACTGGATTTACCCACAACATTAAAATGCGTTCAGATGTGCCCCCAGTTCAGCAGAAACTTCGCAGACTGCCATTTGCTGTTCGTTATGCTGTTTCAGAGGAGTCGAAGGCTTGAAGCAGAAGGCATCATAGAGAGAGTTGACTCATCTGCCTGGGTGTCTCCTCTGGTG
This sequence comes from Tachysurus fulvidraco, assembly GCF_022655615.1. Classification (NCBI taxonomy): domain Eukaryota; kingdom Metazoa; phylum Chordata; class Actinopteri; order Siluriformes; family Bagridae; genus Tachysurus; species Tachysurus fulvidraco. The sequence continues at coordinate 208,840 of NC_062533.1, forward strand.
GTCGTGAAGAAAAAGACTGGTGGCATTCGTCTTTTTGTGGATTTACGTGAGCCAAACAGAGCGGTGGTGATAGACAGTCACCCTTTGCCAAACATTGAAGAAGTCTTTACTGAGTTCCGTGGTGCAACTATGTTCTTCACAATTGATTTGCAAAATGCCTATCATCAAGCCCAGTTACACCCAAGCAGCAGAGATCTTACAGCGATTATAACGCATGACGGACTTTTTCGTTTTACAAGAGTTCCATATGGCTTGGACTCAGCACCTAGTGCCTTCTAACGGATGATGTCTCAGATTCTGGCAGATAAAAAAGGTGTACAATGCTATCTAGACGACATCATAGTATACGGTGAGACGCCTGAACTTCATGACACGAGACTGAAAGCGGTCCTTCACTGCCTACAGGAAAGTGGGTTGAAGCTGAACACAGCTAAATGCCACTTCAGAAAGTCTGAGTTGTCCTTTCGTGGGCATCTCATTTCTGCCTCTGGCCTACAAGCAGACCCTGGCCATGTTCAAGCTGTGGCTCAAGCTCCCCCTCCTCATGATGCTCAGTCACTACGTTATTTTCTTGGCCTGACTGCGTGGTATTCAGTGTTCATTCCCAATTACGCCACACTTGTAGAACCTCTTCGTGCTCTACGAAAGTCTACTGTTTTCCATTGGACTTAGGAGGCTCAGGAAAATTTCTCCCGAACTAAAGACATCATAACTACAAGCCCTGCTCTTGCCTTGTTCAATCCTTCCTTGCCGACAGTCATCACAACTGACGCGTCAGATTACGGCATTGGCGCTGTGCTGCCACAGATCCAGGGCCATAAAGAACAGACAGTTGCATTTGCCTCTAGAGCACTGACCGAGTGCGAACGCAAGTACTCTACAATTGAAAAGGAGGCCTTAGCGTGTGTCTGGGCGACTGAAAAGTGGCGCACTTACTTGTGGGGTTGTCACTTTACTTTAAAAATGGACCACAGCCTTCTGACTACTTTACTCTCGACCAAAGGCCTTGGACGTGCAGGCATGAGAATAGCCCGATGGTCTGCTCATCTGTTGTGTTTTAACTATAACATTGAATACAAACCAGGGCGTGAGAATGTTACGGCCGATTGCTTCTCACGTCTGCCTCTTCCCATTACAGAAGAACATCAAAATCCTGAGCTGGTGGCTGTTGTGTCAGCTGACTTTGCAGCTGTCACTGCTGAAGAGCTCTCAAGAGCCTGGGATGCATGCCCTGTGCTACAGAAGGTGAGACTTTACATTTCTAAAGGATGGACTGGGAGTGCAAAAAACCTAGACTCTGTCATCACACCTTACTTTCGTATCCAGAATGAACTGGCTGTGCAGGATAGTTACATAATTCGCGGCACTCATCGTGTGATTGTACCTCAAGCTCTGCAATCAAAGCTCATTCAGTTAGCTCATGCTACACACCAAGGGATCATTCGCACAAAACAAAGACTGCGAGACTTGTATTGGTGGCCTGGCATAGATTCACAGGTTGAGTCTGCCATTAAGTCATGCTCTACCTGCCTGCAGCATGACAAAACTGCCATCACCCGTGCTGCCCCGCTACAACCTGTGCCTATTCCGACTGCAGCCTGGGGAAAGGTAGCTGTGGACATCATGGGGCCTATTCAAACTGCACCTCCTGACTGCCGATTTGCAATAACTCTCATTGACTACTATAGACGATGGCCTGAGATCGCCTTCAGCTCAGGTATTACCTCAATGACTGTTATGAACTTTCTTGCCACTGTGTTTAGTAGGGAAGGAAATCCACTCGAACTGGTCACTGACAATGGCCCTCAGTTTGTTTCAGCTCAGTTTGAATCTTTCCTTGCTGACAGAGACATCAAGCATTGCCGCAGCTCCGTGTATTACCCACAAGCAAATGGGGAGATAGAAGGCTTCAACAGAGTATTCAAGGACTGCTTACAGACAGCCAACATCGAAGGTAAACCTTTGAAAGCCTTTGTCACTGAGTTTTTACACACATACAGAGCCACTCCCCATGCCATGACCTCAGTGTCTCCTGCCGAGCTACTTCATGGTAGACCACTCAATACAAAGCTGCATATCAGAGGTGTCCACTCCACATTGCCTCTTACAGAGCACACAAACCTGAAACAGAACATCCAGTTGAAGCAACAGAAAACAAAACGGTATACAGACAAACGACGTAGTGCAAAACCATCCACTTTCCACGTTGGATCTTCTGTCCGCGTCCACAAGCCTGGGTTCATTGCAAGAGGATGTTCTAAGGTTACCCAACCTTTTAAAGCGGTAGCCCAGAAAGGTCCGGCTACTTACCTGTTATCCGTTGGGAATGTGTGGAATGCCATCCACCTTGCACCTACACCCCCCACCACTTCAAGTGTTCCTACATCACAGCCTGATGATGCTTGTTTGCTGCCAAGCACCTCTGAATCACCTGAAACTGTGCAATCCCTTCCCCTCCCTGCAAGAGTCCCAAGGATGCGACATGCCCCAGTATGGTCCAGGGACTATGTGATTTAAAAAAAAAAAAGAGGATAAAGCGATACAGAGATGGATTAAACATCTTCACATCGCTTTATCCTCTTTTTTTTTTTTTTTAAATCACATAGTCCCTGGACCGTACTGGGCCATGTCTACAGTTCATTTACTAGTCTATTTTGTCATAAGATTGAATTGTGAATTACTGATTAGACTTTCTGTTACATGTTAGTCAAGATTGACTTACCTATGGATTCTGTTATTTACTTCCATGTTCAGGGGTCTCATTTATAAAGCATGCCAGTTTTCACGCAAAGGTTGTGCTATAAAAAACAAACTTGACGCGAAAATGTGCGCACCTTTAAGCAAACTTTGAGCCGTACGTACGCACATTCTGGAGACAAAGGGAATTGGCGACACAGATGGTGAGGTCGTCAACTGAAGTTAGATTGTAGAAAATTCATGTGAGAAGAACGATTATAAGAATTAATGACATTAAATTTTCACTGCATTTCATACGTTATATCCACATTATCATGAAGATTAAATCCAACAGTGTTATTTGTGCCGATTGTTTTAGGCTACATACATCTAGTAAAATCCAAACGTAACTCAAAATGTATTAACAATAAAATAATAATAATAATAATAATCAGCGCTACTCCGTCCGGGGTGCATCCTGCCTTGATGCCCAATGACGCCTGAGGATAGGCACAGGATCCCCGTGACCCGAGTAGTTCGGATAAGCGGTAGAAGATAAATGAATGAATGAATAATCAGCGCTGCTTTACAGTCAAATTGTCCACAACGGCAGCGCAGGAGGAGATGGCACGACTACATGTGATACAGAATAGCATGAAATACCCTTTTATTGGAGAACTGCAGAACACAGTGTACAAACTAAATATTTTCCTTAATGTCCATATATCATAAAATGTCAAAGTCTGCAAATACAGTCATGAAGCACAATCGCTACTCATCATCGGTCCTATTACGGTGTTCATTACAAAACCGTCATGAAGAAGTGTGTTCACTATAACATTTTTGTCTTAAATTTTCACCCACAAATTAATTATGTGATTTTGTCAAGGTGTTAACGATCAGTCTAATTGCTAGAAACATATAAATCCTCCGGTGAACCAGGTATGTAATGCTTCATGATGGCACTGCTGGCACTGTTGGAGGATTACGCCAATGGGAGAAAAGGAGAGAACGAGTTTTCAGGGACCATGATGATTTCCTGGCCCATGATGATGACTGGCTAATAAGCCGATTTAGATTCCCTAGAGCTGTGCTCTTAGATATATGTGTTGAATTGGGTCCAGTGTTAGAGAGGGCAACACGCCGGAACCATGCCATCTCAGTCCAAATACAAGTCCTCACCACTCTGGGGTTCTTGGCAACCGGCTGTTTCCAGTGGGAATTGGCAGACAGGTAAATTATTTATATAAAAAACTATCAGTAATCCTCAACTTTGTTTCTAAAACCTTTTCGTATATGAAATAATTCTATTGGAATCTATCATCTCACCCTATAGGTCTGGTATATCACAGCCGTCCCTGAGTGCCATAATATCTGTCGTTTTGAACGTTATACTTAATATGGGTAGTCGGTACATCAGGTTCCCCTACACTGTGTGAGATACATCAGGTTCCCCTACACTGTGTGAGATACATCAAGTTGTAAATCACAATTTTTTTTTGGCGTACGCCATTTTTGGCTTTTGGGCGTACGTAAACTTTTAGCAGGGATCCTACGCACAGTTTTAGAAATGAGACCCCTGGTCATTATCGATATTATGCCTTACATTTCTTCATACTTGCTTGCCACGTGATCACATGTGAGATTGTTATTTTCTACAACTTTTGCTACTTAAGGAAAATACATGCTTCATGTTGTTTCAGTTTATATTGTTCATGAAGTTACAGTACAGAGTTTTATTTCTTACAAGAGAAGAATATGTGGTATAGTGCAATACACCTCCTGCCCAGTTAGTGGCATGATGCACCTATGTTGTTCAACAGAATACGTATGTATGCAGGAGAGGAAGAGAACCGTGTGTGTGTGTGTGTGTGTGTGTGTGTGTGTGTGTGTGTGTGTGTGTGTGTGTGTGTGTGTGTGTGTGTGTGTGAGAGAGAGAGAGAGAGAGAGAGAGAGAGAGAGAGAGAGAGAGAGAGAGAGAGAAGAAGTTTGGAGTAAAGAAAGTTAGTTAACCTTGGCTTTGACTGCTTAGTAGAAAAACCAAGCAGTCAAAGCCAAGGTTAACTAACTTTCTTTACTCCAAACTTCTTCTCTCTCTCACACACACGGTTCTCTTCCTCTCCTTAATAAGCTGCACATTGGATTCACCACAGCATGTGCTATACAATTGCTGCACCTAAGCTAATAATTGGAACATTCAGTCATATTAGCAGCCTCATTAGTGACAATACATCTGACAAGACAATAGCAAGCTTTTCTTTACTGTCAATAAAATAAGAGGCAAATAAGAATCCATTTGGATGGAGGTACACACATCAGAAGTTAAGGTCACAGCTGTAGCCCTTTGTTTCTCCTCTGTAAACCTTTTATTGCCTTCAGTGTTTGCCTTGAATGGAAAATGCATGTAGGATCTAGAAAAGCTGACAATTTCTGAAGCCAGCATACACTCCACAATGGTAAAAGGCTGCAAGTCTTTACAAGAGCCTCATTAATCCTTGTGTGTTTTGTAGGAAACAAAAAGGAACACACACACTCGTGTGTGTGTGTGTGTGTGTGTGTGAGAGAGAGAGAGATTACAGATGACTGTTGGGTAAACTGTCACTTGCCTGCCAGACCACTAGATGGCAGGCTGACAGGTATACTTGTGTTTCATGTGTTGCCACCTGTGTCTTGTTAATGTTTGATTAGGTTTTTTTAATTGCAAAACATGACCATATATTAGCTAGCTACATGGACATGACTCATTGACTCAGCTAGGCAACATAATCTTAATAAGCAAACAAGAAACATGACAAACATTGACATAAAACAGCATGAACATGGTGCTCACATGGCTAACATAACATGACTGTCATGGTAACTTGACATTGAACTCATTCACAATTTTAAAAATTCATACACACGATTAACATAAACATTAACTAGCCTCTAACATTTCAGCATTTCCACCTACAATGACTCACCACACTCTCAACACCTGGACAAACACATATAACAAACCTAATCAAACATTAACCAGACACAGGCACCAACACATGAAACGCAAGGAGACCTGTCAGCCTGCCATCTAGTGGTCTGGCAGGCAAGCGACATACCTTATCTAATGTATGAAGTCAAAGGCTAGTGTGTGAACCAAAAAAAAAAATATAAAAAAAATCACAGGAGCCTGGTAAGCAGTGGAAAATATGTATTTTCTTCTATTTTCCAGCTTATTACAGTACTATCCAAAACAATATATGAATTACAACATGACGTATTGATTCTTTTTGCTGACATATCTGGTGCACCTTTACCTTGCGTATGACAGTCTAGTGAACAAGCTTAATACCCGTATATTAGGCTACCATTAATGAGGCATTTAGGCATAATAAGTATGTTACTGTATGCTAGCAGGGACATCCCAGTTTGTCATGGGTGTATTGGGCGTCTTGGAAGAATAATATGAAAGACGTGAATTAGAACAAAACAATCTCATTGGTCACAATTCATTTCAGCAGTCAAGTAGACTAGCATCCACTTAAACCATATGATTTGTCTAGATATAGACAAATGGGCATATAATTGCCCAATGACAAGTATGATTTAAGTTTAAATATTAGGGATCACAACAAAAGCAAATTATTTTATCAACTTTATCGACAGAAGCAAATGAAAATGTTCCCACATTTCAGAATGTCCTCTTTTTGTAACAGGTTCCATTGACAACCCATAACAATAAGCTCTCCTAAACTCACTGTGTTACATTAATATATGATCCATGGAATACCTGAAGCTCCCTGTGATCACTCTGGTCTTGAAAGGACAGACAAAAGAAATACATCAGATTAAACAGAAATAAAATAAAAATAACACAATCGACAATGATGTAATTATCTTAAGCACATTCCTAATTGATCTGATTTGGTTTGATCAATTAACATCTTGAAATGTTCATTTTATAATGGATTTAAAATGAATTATATTGGCTTTATACAGTGACGTTGAATGGAAATTACTTCAAAATTCCAATTCTATGATCTGTAATTATTGCCAGGTCAGTCAGGTGATCTGAGCTGGTTTCACTTACTAACATTTTGAAATATCCATTTTATAGTATATTAAAATTGCGCCTCCTGGTGCATTTATATTGACAGATATGTTGAGTTTGAAGAGAAATTATTAAAAAGATCTCAGAGTAAATTTGGCTAATCTTTATTGGGACCATAGAGTAGGTCATGCTGATTTAGGACTGTATTTTATAATGGATTTTTAATGATAACAGTTTAACGAAGTTGGCTTATTCCATTTTATTTTTTTCTTTATGTACCTCATTTTTAATATGTAATGATTATTAAAATGTTAAAACTTTGTTCTCATTTTTTATTACAAAAATATTGTTTCCTCTTCCAGCTCTATTAGAATAATCTATTAGACACTGACCAAGACAGGGAGTTTGTTAATCAGGGTTGTGTTGCTCATTGTTATTTATGGTTTGAGAATAATCCACCAAACCAAAACTACCTGCCCAAAACAATGTATGATTTTGTTCAGCAAGACTGCTGTGTCTGATGCATTAACATCAGTTTCACAAACACCAACATGCTACAGCCAGGGAAGTGTCACTGATCTCTTGAGAATGCTCCACCAGCCAAATAATATGAGGATTAATAGGAGGAATATCCCTAATCAGCAGATGTTTCAAGGTTGGACATGTAATGTCACATCCTGTAGTGTCTTTACATGCAAGGTATTGATTACATCAGACTGTAATAAATTTATGTTTGCTTACAATCTATATTTTCAGTTTGCAGTTTTTTTAACAGACCAACCTATCACCTTCTCAATACTGTATATCTTATGAGAAAAGAAATGATAGTGACCCTTGTTCAGGAATCAGGTAAGAGCTGCCCAAGGGATTTATTTAGTTACACACTGCAAAAGGTTCATTTTCTAATTAGTGTTTAAGCTTATGTGAAATAATTAAAGAGACCATGGCCAATGAAAGCAGAAATCAAGGTCATTCAAACTGTTTTTATCAAACTTTTCCTTGTGAATCATTGTGAGTTCTAAAATTGATAATTAGATGGTGTAGGTTTCCAAAGACTTAATGTCACTATTATAAGTGCTGTTGTTAAATATAAAAAGGTTTTAGACACATATACAACCATCAGCCATAATATTAGACCCAACTATGTAATATTGCACTGTAAGAAATCATTTGTGTGGTTTGTCAGTAAAGCTTAAAATAAAGAACATTTTCACCATAAAATAGGTTTGTTACATGAACTTGTATTATTGAATTTCCACAACAGTTAATATCTCTGTACTAGTGTGAGGGAATAAAGTCAGTTTATAGTGTTTAACTGAGATGAGGAACATTAATGTAACACAGTAGAGTTTATTTATTACTACACAAATCTTTATGAGGATGTTTATGAAGAACAGAATATATCCTTATTGTGATGAAATAAACACACGATGATAAAGCGTGCAGTACAAGTGCTGAAAAACGTCCTAATTCCGCGCATGCGCACTGAAGATGAGACTGAATTCTTTGGAACACCGGTATTGTTGTAGCACCCTGCCGTAAACCGCATCGAGCGATGAGAGTTATAACATAAACACCAATAATAATGTTAATTCCCGATAAGACACTGACACCCCAGGTGGAACGTGTGAGTGTTCTGGAGCGGATTACGTCACTGTGACGTAACAGAACCCGCAGTAAGGCAATGACAGCGAGGCGGTTTGTCATTGAACTCTAACTGAGTTACGATGCAGCACTTCATGACTTCTGCACATATCCCACTGCGCCCCCTACTGTATGTCGGTGGAGCTTCAGTCACAGCAGCAGTTTGTTATTATTTATTTAAGATGCGAGGCGATGGAGAGAAAGAAGGAGAGAACGAGGACACACGTGTTACAGAGGGTTGGGACATACACACATACACATGCACATACACATCTAGACACACAAACAAAAATACACACATACACATATAGACACACACACATACACACATATAGACACATACACACACAAATACACATACACACAAACACACTCATATACACATGCATGTACACATATAGACACACACACACACACAAATAGACACATATCCACACACACACACAGACACATATACACATACACACACATATAGACACACACACACACACATACACACACAAATATAGACACAAACCATCTCTCTCTCTCTCTCTCTCTCTCTCTCTCTCTCTCTCTCTCTCTCTCTCTCTCTCTCTCTCTCGTTAAAGCTCTAAGCAGTAATGAGTGTGTATGTATCTGATGTTATGGTTGTTTTTATTTACACCCAGTACAGCCTGTCTCTTTACTGAATCCAGCCCTGATGTGTGATGATGCCACACAGACGGACAGCGCAGTCCATGAGGTACAAACCACCATCACAAACATCTCCCATTTTCAGAACGTTGCAGAAAACCTTTACTGATGAATCTGTTACTGAACATTTTGGTACCGTTGTGTGTTGGCTGTTGGAATATCCAGTCTTTCATGGTTTGAGCATTTTAATATTTAAATGAAAGTTAAATGATAGTGTTTGGAGCCTGAGGGCATGAGCAGTCAAGGCTGGAGGGTATATTAGATACATACATGTACAGGTAGCACATGTATGTACTGAGTGCAGACTGGTTTGAGATCAGGATTTTCACACAGTCTCTAGAGTTTACTCAGAAAAAACAACCAGTGATCAGAGAGAGAGAGAGAGAGAGAGAGAGAGAGCGATCACTGATAAGAGAGATAATTGAATAAAGTTCAGACTAGTTGGATTTGACCAAGAGGCTTCAGTAACTCAGTTAAGAACTCTGGTGAGCAGAAAAACATCTCAGAATACACAAGATGTTTGCGATAGAGTGAGAGAGGTTTAACCATGTCTTCATTTTAATGTTCAGTGACAAGATATTCTATTTTTCAATAAATAGGGGAAGAGAATACTGTATCTGTATTTGAGGCCCCCAATAAAAACTTTATATATATCTATATCCCCGTGATTAAGCCTCCACTGTAGATCAGACGTCCTCTTCTCTATGGGAGGCTTATACTGCATTCTCCACCTGTCCCTCACAAGGAAGTCTGCTATTGCAAGAGTGCAGAGGTGAAGTAACAGAGTAAAAATTCTTCGTTACTGTACTTAAGTACATTTTTCTGGTATCAGTACTTTACTCCGGGGGCACGGTGGCTTAGTGGGTAGCACGTTCGCCTCACACCTCCAGGGTCGGGGTTCGATTCCCGCCTCCGCCTTGTGTGTGCGGAGTTTGCATGTTCTCCCCGTGCCTCGGGGGTTTCCTCCGGGTACTCCGGTTTCCTCCCCCGGTCCAAAGACATGCATGGTAGGTTGATTGGCATCTCTGGAAAAATTGTCCGTAGTGTGTGATTGCGTGAGTGAATGAGAGTGTGTGTGTGCCCTGTGATGGGTTGGCACTCCGTCCAGGGTGTATCCTGCCTTGATGCCCGATGACGCCTGAGATAGGCACAGGCTCCCCGTGACCCGAGGTAGTTCGGATAAAGCGGTAGAAAATGAATGAATGAATGAATGAGTACTTTACTCCACTATTTATTTTTCGGACAAATTTTTACTTTTACTCATTACATTTTTACACAAATATCTGTACTTTTTACTTCTTACGTTTTCAAAACGGACTCGTTACTTTTAGTATTATTCCTTCTCCTTGGGCGCTGTTTCCAGCCTATCATCCTATCATTGTGCGGCTTTTTCCCCATGTGACTGGTGTACTGTATTATTTACTGGCTATCAGACATAGACTAAGGATAGCGGAGCTAACAATGAGCAGCGCCTACAAAAGGAATGGCTAATGTTCATTCAGAGGGAGTCACCGATGTTAAAATAACTAACAACGAGGACATTCCTGAACACACATGGCCATATATGAGGGAGATGTTTGTAATAATCGGCGTCAAAAAGGATTCCTGGCGAGTGCGTTGCGAATTGTGTCACCCAGGGGGGGTTCTAGCCCTTTTTTAGGGTGGCTTCAGCCCCCTGTCTGTAATCTCAGCCACCCTAAAACTATAAGGATCATTTTTACTTTCATAAATAAACAATAAAAATGACGTTAAAATGCAGGACATGTCGTCGATGGGAAAGAAAATTATAAAAAAAATTTTACTTTACTTTTACACGCGTGTGTTGTAGTGTTTCACACGTGCGTCTTCAGCTGCCTGCTTTATTAGAACGGAGAAGCACAGGTACGCGCAGCGTGCACGCGCAGTCAGAGCTGGAGGCGTTTATCTATAACGTTAATCGGCGGAAAGACGCAAAGACGGCAACCAAAAGCAGTGAAATGTCACTATTCTTATTACCAGAGTTGTCATATAATATATAATATAGAACTCTTCTTGTTTTAAATTCTCACTGAGGGCTACAACCCCCTAAAGATGAAACCCTAGAACCGCCCCTGGTGTCAACCCAAAAAACACAAAGTGCTTAATTTAATTAACATTAATTTTGTCATTTGTAAAACATCACAATAATTTTGAGTTGTTTTCAAGCACAGAGCTGGAATCTACAGTTTGGGATATGGCCTTGGTGATACACTTGGTATACATTATATTTCCAAAAGTATTGGGTCACCTGACCTTTCCTGCTATATGTGGTTGTTTTCTGATCTCATCCAGTACATATATATATATATATATATATATATATATATATATATATATATATATATATATATATATATATATATATATATATATATACAGTACAGACCAAAAGTTTGGACACACCTCATTCAAAGAGTTTTCTTTATTTTCATGACCATGAAAATTGTAGATTCACACTGAAGGCATCAAAACTATGAATGAACACATGTGGAATTATATACGTACATAACAAAAAAGTGTGAAACAACTGAAAATATGTCATTCTAGGTTCTTCAAAGTAGCCACCTTTTGCTTTGGTTACTGCTTTGCACACTCTTGGCATTCTCTTGATGAACTTCAAGAGGTAGTCACCTGAAATCGTCTTCCAACGGTCTTGAAGAAGTTCCCAGAGATGCTTAGCACTTGTTGGCCCTTTTGCCTTCACTCTGAGGTCCAGCTCACCCCAAACCATCTCCATTGGGTTCAGGTCCGGTGACTGTGGAGGCCAGGTCATCTGGTGCAGCACCCCATCACTCTCCTTCATGGTCAAATAGCCCTTACACAGCCTGGAGGTGTGTTTGGGGTCATTGTCCTGTTGAAAAGGTGATGTGTCCAAACTTTTGGAATGTGTGTCCAAACTTTTGGTCTGTACTATATATATATATATATATATATATATATATATATATATATATATATATATATATATATATATATATATATATAAAACATGACGTCCAGTTACCAGCATGACACTAAACAGGTAGTAGTAACGGCGACTTTTTACTTAAGTACATGTCAGAGCCCATACTTCTTTACTTTCACTTGAGTAAAAGAGTGTAGCCACTACTTCTACTTTTACTGGAGTCTTTTAAAAACTGAGTATCTGTACTTCTACTTGAGTAAAGGATGTGTGTACTTTTGCCACCTCTGCAAGAGTGTTATTTTCACTGTGATATAGTACAGAGCTTTCTTTACTGCTGACTCCAGATCTCTCAGTTTAGGGGTATTAAAGGATAAAATAGAACCACTGGATTCTTCTACTTCTTCCTCACTGATAGCTCGAGTGATCTTAATTTTTGGAAAGTCCTGTTCATCTAGTTTGTCCCTTCGAGGTCCTCTTACAATGATGTTTCTGTATCTGGTCGGTAACACAGAGAAGATTTCATCCTTCATCTTGAAAATGAGACGTGCTGATTATAAGCCTGTCACCACTTTAATGGCCTTGTCCAGTCTCCAACCATTTCCATCCAGTACATGTCCCAGCTTTGTAACTCCAATTTTTAGAAGGCAAGCTTTCACAGTTGCTTAAGACAAAATAAACAGTTCGCTAATAGCCACATAGAGTTCACATAAAGCCTTAGCGGTGGTGTGTAATGTAAACTCTGACAATGAAAACTGTGATGAATTCCTGTGGTAAATAAAATGGCCTGCATCTAACAGTCACAAACTCCACCAGTGATGAAAAGTAAATAGAAAAAAAGCACAGAGATTTTACACCATTTTGTGTTGATGTAAACACACACACAATTACCGCACAGAGCTGCATTTCCCACCATTGCATTTCAAAGTTATTCCATTACATTGTCATGCAGGCTGGTCATTGTATTATTTCTATAATGTTCATTTCAATTCAAGTTTATTTGTGTAGCACTTTTTACAATTGACATTGTCTCAAAGCAGCTTTACAGAACATAAACATAGAACAAAATGTTAATATAAAGAATAATATAAAGATTAATATAGTACAAAATTCAAGATTATATTAGATATATTTAAATGTGTATGTATTTATCCCCAATGAACAAGTCTGGGGTGACTCAGGCAGCAGTGGCAAGGAAAAACTCCCTTAGATGGTAAAGGAAACCTTGAGAGGAACCAGACTCAAAGGGGAACCTCATCCTCATCTGGGTGATACTGGGGGTGTGATTTTATATATATACAGTCTGATAAATGTTGTATAGATGCAAAAGATCACATGGAGTTCACATCTCCCTTTAGTATCGCAGAGTTTGACTGGAGCTGGTAGATCTCTAGATGTCTCAGGATTCTCAGAGTCCTCAGGAGCCCAAAATCTTCATCGCACGGAAGACGATCAGAGCTGGTACAGTTTCTGGATGCCTTGGGATGGGTAGAAAGAGAGAAGCAGTGGAGAGGAATTAACATATCTGCTGTTCATAAAATGTGCAAGTCTGATATAATAGTGCACAATATTTTTGTACAGCATTTTACATTTTAGCATTTTACATGATAAATTACGGCATTTATCAGACACCCTTATCTAGAGTGACTTAGTTTTAAATTTCAATTTATACAACTGAGGGTTAAGGGCCTTGCTCAGGGGCCCAGCAGTGGCGAATTG